>NC_134098.1:116634243-116937681 GCF_000715075.1 Nicotiana tabacum | reverse complement strand
TTAATTTTCATAATTAATCATGATATATTTAATAATTATCATATAAAAAATACTTATGTTGGTAAATTTTCTATATTATTATTTTATATATTAGTTTCTTACATTTTTTGACTAAAATTCGACAGCATTTTGTTTGAACTGTCATCTATTTTTCAGATATTTTTGGGTTATAAGAGAATTAAATATTATATTTTCATAACTAATCAAGATATATTTTATATTATTCATATAAAAATACTTAGGTTGATAAATTTTCTATATTATTATTTTATATGTTAGTTTCTTACATTTTTTTGACTAAAATTCGGCAAGGGTTTATTTGAATTTTCATTTCTTTTCCTTTTTTTATAAATTTTTTGGGTTATAACAGAATTAAATATTTAATTTTCATAACTAATCCAGATATATTTAATAATTATTCATATAAAAAATACTACAAACTTAATACTAAATAATATTCAATTTATTTCATTTGTAACGATTTGTTTGTTAACTTATATATTTTGCCCAAAAATCCGGTAGCATCTCTTTTGTAATGTCAACTAATAATTTGTGAGTAGAAAAATGTTACCTTAAAGCTGCATATAGTTACCTTTTGCCCAAAAATCCTGAATTTACAAGTCTACATACTGATATATTTGTGAGTAGAAAAAAGTTACCTTAAAGCTGCAGATAGTTAAATTGTAACCAAAGGAGGTCTTTTCTACCATGCTTTTTGAAACTAAGGTAAACTGTTTTACCAATTATTGTTTTAATTTCTTTGTTTACTGTGGTTCTATTAAGCTTTTTATTGGTTAAATAAAAGAACGGTCACTGTAACTACTGCTTTATTAATTTTAGTCAGAATAGCCTAGACTCATCTATTTGTCATCCTGGTCCCTATACTTAACAGTTTATCGAATGAATACTTATACACTTGTTCAAAACAAGGTATTCAAATACCTCTGACCGCTGACCGACCTTATGTGCATTAATAAAATTGAGTTGGAGAAGTGAGGCTTGCTCAGTTGGTAAAAAGTACCTACACCCACGACCGTTAGGTCTTGGGTTCGAATCACGCTGAAGAGATAGTGTGAAAACACTATAGTCCTAAATTGAAAAGGATTTAAAAGAAAAAGTTGAAGAAAATGTGTAATATACCAACCAGAAAATTCACATCTTTCTTCCTCCAACCACCAAAAATATTATATTCAAGAAATTCACCATCAAAGAAAAAGAATAAAAATCATCCCTCTGACACAAACGCACTCATCAACCCTTACAAAAGGGTGGACGGAGGAAGACAACAAGATAAACAGTAAATAAGAGAGTGAGATAAACCTCAAATAAATAGCCAAATAATTTGATCTTCAATTCAATGGGGTTTTCAAAGGCACATTCTCGTTCACTGTTGGTATGGTTTCGGACTGTACTTAGCTCAAAACTACAATGTTCCCGATATTCAGAAACTCGTTGACACTGGTCTTGTCATCGCTAAGCATCTTGTCTTGATTCTTGAAGAGAATTATCGCAAATTCAAAATAAGGGCAGATGATGAAGATTAATCCTCGGTTCTTTACGATGTCATTTTATTAATTTTCCAGTTGCTTAAATTTTTGGGAGGGTTTATGTTTTGGAAATTTACTTAATTTTTATTGTCTTTGTTTATATGATTCACGAATGAAATTCGAAGAATTTTTTCTTTCAATTATGTTGGAGGGGAAAAAAATAAGTGTGTCCTTAGACTAGAAATGGGATGAATTTGAGCTATATTGAAAGAATTTTTTTTTGTAAAAATAAAAAATAATGTGGCATATTTTATCTGACGTGTATATTAATATGAGAATGTTTGAGAGACACGCAAGGTCGGAGGGATTTAAAATAATGTGTTTCAGTAAGTATAAATGTCCGATCGACAAATTGTTGAGTAAGACAGAGATAACAAACACGAACAAGTACAACTATTTACTGGGCTACATGTTACAACTCAGAATTTGGGTTATAATTTCGGCCAAGAACTGGTGAGAAAGGAGCCTTCTGATGGTCTGACGTAGAGCAGTCTACTCAGGCAACTTGGGATTTTTAATTTTAAGCATATATAAGGGGGGTATAGGTGATGAAAGCTCCGACCTGCCTCCCCCATACGTGCTGCCACCGAGCCGTATAGAACGAGCTGCCTTGGGGGCGAATCCCAAGGGCCTGCCAAGATGACTCAAGGGAGTGTCAAAGGCATCCATACGAGTTTGGGAACTCGTATGGGCTGCGCAACGCTTTAGGGCATGCGTTGGGCATCAAAAGGGCAGTGGAGGTTGCTATTGTGGAACGGCCAGCCCCGCGGGCTGCCGAGTATTGGAAAGAGACCTCCACGCCGATTGGATACTTGACGCACCTGTCATAGGGGCATTATGTGTCGACTTGTGAGCATGGCTTTGGTTCAGCCATGCAAGCAAGGGTCCATTGGCCAAAATGTGCAGGTGTGGGCGACACTGCATTACTTCGGAATGGAAGCGTGCTGCAAGAGGGCTATGTATGGGCATGGCACGAAAGAGGCGCATGACAATGGCCAAGGACTAAAGGTTGCCTTACTGGGACGAGGCACGAGCTAATCGCGGATGCACTAGACGAGTGTAAGCTTGAGGATTGGGCTGTGCTCAGTCTTGGGCAAAGGACAAGGCATGTCCTAAGCCAAGTCCCCAGGGCGCGCATGGATTGTGATCCTAAGATGGAGTGCCGCTACATGTCTAGGGCCAAGGGCCTAGGCATCTTACGGGTGGTACAAGTTGGGGCGAGCCCCAACCGACAGGCACAGGATCGTGCTTGGGAAATTCTGGGACGGATAGACAGGCTGGCCCGCGGCCGAGGGGAGTCCGCGGGCGCCGCACGGGCGAGCAGGTGTCGCTACCCAATGTGAGGAAACGGGCACGTGACACTTGGTATCAGAGCTGATTAAGGCCATACTATGCCATGGCATAATGTCAAGGCAAAGGGTGGATATGGCTAGTGCATTTTGGATGTCAGTGCCGAGATCACGTCAAAGCAGAGATTGATGTTCATATGCCATCAAAGATCGAGAACCAGATACTAATGGTCGACAAAGGAAATGGGTGATTCCATTGTCTTTCAAAGTTTAAGGTGCTACTGAATGAGGTGATATGCCGATGAGTCAGATGGCCAAGAGAATGCCATGTTTGCCAGGTCGTGAAACCATATTGCGAAAGAGTGGGAGCCATGGACTATAAACTTGGGCATGATCATATCGGAGATCTTGCCAAGGATGCGTGCAACGCATCATGTTGAGTGTCTTTCCTTCGGGAGAAGACTTTGGGTTGCCTGAGGGCATTGCCAAGGTGAGGAAAAGAATTTGAGAGTATAGCGAAGCTGCGGAATGGGACGAGTTCCCAAGTTTGGAAGGTGTCATCATTCTGGAAAGGGGTATGTCGAATGATCGGGGACCGAGAGTGTCCAAGTGCGTGGCACACCGAACCGGGAAGCTGTGCTAGCAGGACCAAGAGAGTACATGTCTATAGGGCGAGTATTGAAGTACTACCGGGAGCATTGGCTACTTGCTGAGGAAGTGACGGCCGGAGAACAAAGAACTCTGTTCGGAAAGGCGGCGATGCTATGACTTTGGGAATGTAGTACTCACCAAAGATCGTCCCAAGTGCTGGCCGAATGCCAAGTGGGACGACAGTGCTAAGATGTATCCTCCACATTGAGTGTGGGAGGATCCCGCCTATGCAAGAGGCATAAGGGCGAAGTCGTGGGTCTGGAAGCGAACACATCTTAAAGGTAGTGAGGGCAAAGAGAGCTATGGGAGCGGAATGCTACGTGAGCTATGCCAGAGGCGTTCGAAGGCCATGTGAGCGAATGAGCTACTAGGGCCGCGCCAAAGAGGGCGTCTTAATGCTACGGGAGCGAAAGGCTACGGGAGCCATGCCAAAGGCATCTTAGGGCTACGTGAGCGAAAGGCTGCGGGAGCTATGCCAAAGAGGGCATCGTAAGGCTACGGAAGCGGATGGCTACGGGAGCGACGTCAAAATAGCACATTGATGTGCTAACCTGTGAAGGAAAGCTTCAGACGGACATGAAGGCCGTGAGGGTCATGGTGTGATTTGACTAGTGTGGGTCAATTACAAAGTTAGACACCAGAGGGTGCAAGTGCGGAGGCACTTTCCAAGTGAACACCAAATAGAGGTGAAGTGCAGAGGCACGCTTGGAAGATACTTGGGAGGAGGAGTGCATGGGGCACGACTCCTTTTGAGAAAGGACTTCGAGGAAGTCCAACCCACAGGACAGAGGGAGCTTGAATGGGCATACCTGAGGGGGCAAACTCCGGGATGTCTTAAGCCATGATGTGTCATCGGGGCGATGACATTATGAGTGTGGGAGGATGTTACAACTCAGAATTTGGGTTGTAATTTCGGCCAAGAACTGGTGAGAAAGGAGCCTTCTGATGGTCTGACGTAGAGCAGTCTACTCGGGCAATTTGGGCTTTTTAATTTTAAGCATATATAAGGGGGTATAGGTGATGAAAGCTCCGACCTGCCTCCCCCATACGTGCTGCCACCGAGCCGTATAGAACGAGCTGCCTTGGGGGCGAACCCCAAGGGCCTGCCTAGATGACTCAAGGGAGTGTCAAAGGTATCCATGCGAGTTTGGGAACTCGTATGGGCTGCGCAACGCCTTAGGGCCTGCGTTGGGCATCAAAAGGGTAGTGGAGGCTGCTATTGTGGAACGGCCAGCCCCGCGGGCTGCCGAGTGTTGGAAAGAGACCTCCACGCCGATTGGATACTTGACGCACCTGTCATAGGGGCATCATGTGTCGACTTGTGAGCATGGCTTTGGTTCAGCCATGCAAGCAAGGGTCCGTTGGCCTAAAGGTGCAGGTGTGGGCGACACTGCACTACTTCGGAATGGAAGCGTGCTGCAAGAGGGCTATGTATGGGCATGGCACGAAAGAGGCGCATGACAATGGCCAAGGACTAAAGGTTGCCTTACTCGAACGAGGCACGAGCTAGTCGCGGATGCACTAGACGAGTGTAAGCTTGAGGATTGGGCTGTGCACGCGGGAGCGATACTCAGTCTTGGGCTAAGGACAAGGCATGTCCTAAGCCAAGTCACCAAGGCGCGCATGGATTGTGATCCTAAGATGGAGCGCCACTACATGTCTAGGGTCAAGGGCCTAGGCATCTTACGAGCGGCACAAGTTGGGGCGAGCCCCAACCGACAGGCACAGGATCGTGCTTGAAAAATTCTGGGACGGATAGACAGGCTGGCCCGCGGCCGAGGAGAGTCCGCGGGCGCCGTACGGGCGAGCAGGTGTCGCTACCCAATGTGAGGAAACGGGCCCGTGACATACAGCTTTATTAAATTTTAGGAAAAGTTGCGGTTTTATCTTTTTCATCAGCTTTATTATAGGTATAACCTCATTTTGCATTTGATTAACAATCAGAGCCAGTGAAGCATATACAGTAAATTCTACTTTTATCAGTTTCTTGAAAAGGCAATGCACTGTTGCAGATACAATATCATCATTACTACTCTAGACCGCCCCTAAGGTTCCTGTAAGCATCTTTCTTCAGTTGTGGCAAACATATCTATGCATATTTAATTGATTGATTGATGCAAGACAAGAGATAAACTACAGCTAAGTTGACATGGAAATTTTGAGTAAAAGGTTTCAAAACAACCAAAAAAAATAAAATATTGTGTTAGTCGCGTTTCAATTTAGACAAATTAGTTTAACTCGACACGGAGTTTATGAAAAATAAAATATCTTTAAAATTTGTGGTCTTAAAAGTTTAAGGGGTAAAAACTTTGTGGGGCTATGATATTTAGTGTGATTATAAAAGCTTCTCATTAAGGGTAAAATGGGTAGAATGAAGAGTTTAAAGTTGAATTATTTCCAAATTTAAAAGTGTGTCATTTATTTTGAAACAGACTAAAAAAAAAAATACATCATCTAATTTGAAACGGAGATAGTATTTTTATTTCATCACATGTGCACAATTAGTACAATGAATTTATATGATGGAGAAAACCAAGGGATAAGTAGCTATTATTTCAGTTCCAAATTACAACCAAGGGATAAGTAGCTATATTTCAGTTCCAAATTATAACCAAGGGATAAGTAGCTATTATTTCAGTTCCAAATTACTTGAGGCTATGTATGATTTCTCTAAATATATGTAATTCAGATTCTGACAGCAAAAAGAAATCAATCATGTTGCCATGAATTGTAAAAGTTAAACCAAAAAATACTACTACTACTACATAATATATGTGACATTCACATATATCTTTACAGCTATTGTTTTGCTATATATTGTTATGTTTCCAATTTAAGAAACAAATATAAACAACGAAAAATTTGTTGACAGCAATTTTCATTTAGTACAAGAGACGAAGGTCGAAAAAGAATGAGGGGCAGAGAAGATAGATGAGCTTTTGAGCCTCATTGTAAGAATTGAACTATTGCCAACTTTATGGCTGAGTCATTTTGGTTGTTATATGTTGAATTGTATTATTACTTCAAATACAATATTTGTTTTGATTGTTACTTAAATTATTGTATTATATTATTAAACCCGTCGTTACGTAACGACGAAAATAACATTTTATGGGACGACCAATTTGGTTCCCTTATTTTTTCCTCTCATCTTGCCCCTCCATATTATTAAATAATCTTATTTTATCCTTTACTTTACCTTTTCATATAATAATTCTACCTCATACCTTACTTTTTCTTTATAATATTGCAAGTTTATTTTTCATTGTTGGTGCATGACATCATGAAACGAAAAAAAAATACAATATATCCAAACATTGTATAAATCAAAACGATACAATACAACATAATACTATACGATATATTATGAAACGAGCATCCAAACAAGCTGTAAAAATGAGAGAGGAAGAGCATAACGACAATATCGCTAAAAAGTAACAGAAGGTGATTAACAGAAAGGTTAAAAGTGATGTTACAAAAAAACATCTCATAACGAAAAAACAATATGGAAACAGTCGATTGTTTTTTTCTTTCCTTTTTTTGCTTAAAAGGATAACTATATTTAGTTATCCTTGGGGACTATACAGCTATATTTAGTCCATGACTATAAACCCATAACAAAGGGGGGAAAACTCCAGATTCATGTGTGCTAGTGAAGAACTTATGAGGACAATAGCAACTAACAAAGGAAAATTTCAGTTCCAAGTTTTCTCTAATCGTCGTATTCTCAGGTGCTGTGGACTTATCCCTAGTTCCAGATGGGAACTGCGCACACAATATTTTCTAAAGGTTCAGAATTTGCAGTCCTGGTGTCTTCCTTAACCTGATGATACAAATCAAGCTCAAACGATCCTGCAGCTACACCCTGGAATTCGATGAGAGAACTTGTAATAGTCATTTGGATGTATAAAGAAGGTATCAACTATAGTCGACTTTGTTCGCTGGAAGAGGCTATCAAATCCGGTCACTTTATCTAAGTAACCAACTTCGAGGCCAACACTATAAACATAATCAGAAAGAATCTCCACAACGTAACTTTATACTTGTATTCCTTGGATTGCAGGTCCAACTAAAATCCCAATCTTTGAAGAATATAGGAAGCATGGACCTCCCTTGCCCTTAAACCACTGCATTTCATGAGAAAATAAACAGAGATCAGAAGTATATTCACTACTCATTTTTACCTATTGTACATATTGCAAGTAGCACGACCTAGTTACACGGAATTACTGCACGACCTAGTTACACCGGTATGCTTTTGACCATCACCACAAACATCTTCTTTTTGCTGAGGTCTACTGTCTCCAGCTGTTTTCACAAAATGTGAAAGCTTGTACTGCAGTGAACAACAACATCAAAATCTGCCTTGAACGCGCATTACAGCTGTTGTAAGCTATCAAAAAGCATTCAGGCGACCTTCATTGCAGTCAAAATCTGATGAAGTATCTGTATGAACAACAAATTGACAGTTAGAATAAAAGAACAGTTGGAAATATGCAGATTGGACATACATTTTATTTTGAAATGTTCCAAAGTTAACCACTCTTTTTGCTAAAAAAGGCACAAGTTTTTTCTTCTCAGTTCAATACTTTCAATACTACAACAACAACAATAACTAACCCAGTGTAATCCCACAGGTGGGGTCTGAGGAGGGTAGTGTATACGCAGACCTTATCCCTACCTTGTGAAGGTAGAGAGGCCAATACTTTCAATACTCTATAATGAAAATTGTTTCAATACTCTTAAATTGTTCAGAGATGTTAACTGTATTCAAATGTTTAACATTGTGGTTCATTTTTCACGCAACAAAACTTTTATTATTATGAACTTACTCTTTGCGTTTGAGGTTGTTTATTAAGTGCATGCTTTATCATTTTGTTTGTATACCCAAAAGCAATCTCTTTGCCCGACTAACTCATACGAAAGCTATAAAAGGAAAAAGTATAAGCTATCAAGTTTCAACTTCTAACCTTTCGCGTTTCTGCGGAGGACTTGGTGATTGTATGTTTGGTCTCTTACTTAGAGTTGCATCTTTTGTGTCGATGGACTGCGATCTGCTTCTTCAAAAGTGACAGAGTATACCTTTCTTTTACTTCCCTCACCAATAGTAGCTGATGTTGAAGATTGCGCCAAGTCGAAGACAGTCTGTTTTTACATGTAAGATAAGATGACAAATGTAGCATGTGGTTTATCTGGTGTCCTGAGTAGTGATTTTTGTAAATGAATTTTGAACTTGTCTAGTAGGTGCTCTCTGATGTGCTCAACAGGTAACAATTACTTCTACGGGAAAAAGTTTAGAGCATACAAAATGAGTAAAGTGAAGATTTTAAATTAATTTCCAGTAAGTTGAAATAATCCTAGAGCTGTCAGCATGTACACTTTCACCATGGTAATTTCATATATTTGGTCCGTTGTTAAAGAAAGTATTCTTTCAGCGAATTTCTCTTATACTACTGCTGCTACTATTCTACTCTCATCCGTGATTTCAACTTCGAAAATTCATATCTACGATGTTATTTTTGTGCGAGTTAATTTTAGATGAAAAATGGTAAATAATACTCCCTTCGTTCCAATTTTTGTGAACCTATTTGACTGGACGCGGAGTTTAAGAAAAAATGAAGAATTTTGGAATTTGTGCTCCTAAATAATTTAAAAAGGGGTGCAGGGTATTTGTGTGGTTATAAAAGTTTCTCATTAAGGATAAAATTATAAGTTTAAGCAAAATTGTATCCAAATTTAGAAAGGGGTCATTCTTTTTGGAACAGACCAAAAATGAAATAGGTTCACATAAAGTGAAACAGAGGTAATAAAGTTTTGGCTATCAGATGCCCATAGCGATGCTATGTCAATGGTAAAGTTATTATTACCTTGGAATCAACATTCCCAGTAGCTTGCAGTTGATAAAGAGAATTTCTTTTTGCGCTTGAGTCGTGCGAGATGTTGACACTCATAGCATAGAACCACGAAGAAAAACTAAAATTTATAATCTGTACCATTACATTGCAGGGCAAAGGACAACGAGCAGATGCTAATTGCATACACTTTGAAAAGTTCATCAGAATCGCCTTCAACACTATGGGTGGCATGTGGGCCGGGTCCGGTCCTAAGTGGGCTTTGCGGGCCCGATCCTAAGTGGACCGGTCCTAGGCGGTCCCGGGCCGTAAGTGGGCCGGTCCCGGGCCTAAGTGGGCCCAACGGATACTTTCTATTTTTTAAATTTTTTTATACAAGTTAGAGAAAAAAAATGATAATAAAAATATCTAAGGCAATTCCTTGTAAATTATATTATAGAATTGTCACCTAAATTTTTTAATTCAAATTTAAAGACAAAAATATTGTAAAGAGATATTCAAAGCAATGCGTTATAATATATATATATATATATACTATACTTAAGATATATATATATATATATATATATATATATATATATATATATATATATATATATATATATATATATACAACTTAAGATATATAAAAAGACAAAAATATTTTAAAGAGATATTCAAAGTAATGCGTTATAATTTTATTATAGCATTAAAAAATCATGGCAATATCTTTGTTAATCTTCCTCCCCTTTATGGAATGAGCACAACAAGGTGCTAATACCACCATTGAGAAGAAAAAGAAACTAATCAAGATGTGCCAAAATACAAATTACATATTAATTTACATAGTATCTCTTACAAATTTCATAAATCCTTCAAGGTCCGGAGGAATTTCCGTTGGTGGTGGCGAAAAAGAATCTTGGTCATCACCGCTTCCAGGCGAAACATCATCCTACGCAAGTTCAGCTAGCATTTCTTCGTAAGCTTCGTCTACCTCTGGTTGTGATTCAGCAAGTCCAAAATTTCTTCTTTCCGAACGGATCCAATCTCTGAAAAATACTGATTTTTCCAAACTCTACTTCATAGACGCTCTATAATCACCGAGTTGAAGTCTTGCTTGACTGAAAGCGCTCTCTGATGCCACTGTTGAAGCTTGAATAGTTAAAATATCTCGGGCCATCCTTGAAAGAATCGGAAAGTGTTTTTCTTTGTCCTTCCACCATTCCAAAATATTAAAGGAGCCGTCGGGATTCACTTCCTCAATTCCCTGTGACAAATAAACTTCAAGCTCATTTAGTTGTGAAAAATCACTAGTACTAGAACCTTGAGAACCCCTGAACCCTGCCCAAGCACTAAGTGCTCTTACTCCCACAGTTCTTTTAGATAATTGAGAACTAGAAGAAGAAGGAGTTGGAACATTTGGTCTAGCATGATCTAATGCAACTTGATAAGCATTATAAATTGTTTGAACATTTATTTTAATTGAGGCTGTTGCGTCCGGAAGTTTAGACAACTCCTCATCTTCAAGTGCTAAACCATTATAAACAGTTTCATACCAAAATTGAGGACCTCCTAATTTCATAGTAGGATTTAACAATGCAGCAACACCGTAAATAGGGGGAATAGGAAAAAAAATATTTTTTAAACTTTTTTCTCATAGAATCAATAACAAGTTGATAAATTTCCCCATCCTCTGAAAAATGATCAAATAAATTTGCAAGTTCTGCAATATAAACTAAACAGTTAGAAATAGTAGGATAATATTGCCCAGAAAATTCATTTGTAGCAATATGAAATTTTTCTAAAAAATCTACAAGTATTTTAACATTAGCCCAATCCGCATTTGTAAGGTGCTCATCATCATCACTTACATGAGCATTAAACGTTGAGTTTATGGGGTTTCTATATTCACATGCAACAACTAAATTTTCATACATGTAATTCCATCTAGTCGAACAAGGTTTAGGAACCTTTTTTTCTCTTAGGCCAAATTCATCGCATCTTTTAAAATATTCTCTAAGTCTACTTCTACGGTTTGAATAAAAAAGCCAATTAAAAGCCATTTTAACCTTTTCAATTTCAACATTTAAAATTCGCATACCATCACCCACAATTAAATGGTAAATATGACAAATACATCTAACATGAAAAATGTTACTAAATGCAGGACTTAGTGTAGTGGTAAGCAAGGCTACAACATTTGTGTTACTAGTAGCATTATCCATTGAAACTGACATTATTTTATCATTAATGCAAAAATATCTACAAATATCCGTAATCGTGCTAGAAATAAACTGCCCTGTGTGACGTGAATTAATTATTCTATAAGCAATAATGCGCTTTTGCATTATCCAATCCTCATCAATCCAATGACTGGTAACAGTAAGGTAATCACAGTCATTACCACTTCTACCAATATCAGTTGTAATAGCAACACGACAATTTATATGAGTAAATAAATAGCGCAAATATTGTTCATATTCATGTTTATATTTATAAATATCGCTCTTTACGGTTGTGCGAGGAAAACCTTTACGAGTAGGATTATAAACTTTTCTAATATAATGCACAAAGTGAGGGTTAGAAGGAAAGCTATAGGGTAAGCACATAACAGTAACCATTTTTGCCAATTCTTCTCGATCTTTTTTTGGATCATAATATAAAATACCACCGGTAACAGTGTTAATTTCCCGGTTGAAATTGATTTGACCCGGTATTAAGGTCATCCTGACTAGGTGCACTTGTCCTTTCGGCCAAAGCTTTCATACAAAAATATCTAGCTTTATCTTGAGAGTGTAGCAATATGTGTCTAGTCAAACTTCTCCCCCCCCCCCCCGACTTCCAACATATTTAAAAACTAACTCTTTGCCACAAGTTTTACACTTGGCCCTATTTTTTTCTCTTAGTTGAGTAAACAAAGGCCAAACAAGAGATGTTTCTGCCCGTTTAGAAGGTTGTCTAGAAAAAGTAGGGGCAGTAACAGGAGGGTCAGACGGGGCATCATTTGGATTATTATTAGTTGGGTTAACTTCAGGAGCAGGACTAGTGGGTGTATCGTCATCCGGTTGCATTTCATCAAAATCTATTTCTTCATCATCATTTTCATCAATAGTTGGATTACCATAAAGAGCATTCATATATTCATGGTTTAATTGTTTACCAGGTGTAATATTATGGCAAAATTGACTCTCGGTAAATTGTAATAAACTATTATCGCTATCAAGAATAGGAGGTGTAGGACGGGTAACAAGTTTGGATCGGGGAGCCGGGGAAATGGAGGAGGAACAGATTGGCCACTAGATTCACCACTCTTGGATTTTCCCTTATTTTTACTAAACATTTTTTTTAAGGAATAAGCCATCTTAATTAATCAAGCAAAGCAAATAAAACAAACAAAACTATAATATTAAAACTTAAGAGTTGGAACAAGTTTACCGAATTGACGAACAACTTGTTGAAAATTAATTATCGTTGAAGACTTGAAGATTTCAATTCACCAACTTCACAATTTTGCACAAAATGTAACAATTAAGTAAGCAATTATAGAAGAATATTAGAGAGAGATTGAGAGAGATTGATGATTTTGTGAGAAAAATGAAAGAATGAGGGGGTATTTATAGTTGAAAATAGGGAAAAAGTGTAATTATAAAAAGTTTGGGGTTAAAACAAAGTTCGGGGGGGGGTTAAATAGCTATTTTGTAAATAGCCAACGGCTATTTTGGCAGACCAAACGGCTAGTTTTTAAATGGCCAAACGGTCAAATTTTTTTTTAAAAAAAATTATCCGTTGGGCCCGTATAGGCCCGTTTAGGACCGCTTGAACCGGCCCACTTCTCAGCCGGTCCCGGTCTCGCGGGCCTCGCCTATAGGACCGGCCCACTACCCAGCCCACCTCCCCACGGTCCTGGTCCTATCCAGTTAGGACCGTTTAGGCTCACCGCCCATTTGTACTTGCGGTCCTGGGCCGGTCCCGGTCCTAACCGGCCCACATGCCACCCTTATTCAACACTAAATGTTGTTCCTTAGTAGCATCGACATTTTCATCACCTAGATTTTCACCTTTACCGCTATATCATTCTGCTGAGTCTAAACAGCTCTATCTCTTTTTATCCCTTTTGACCATATAATTCACCTTAATGCTAACAGTTTCCTTTCTGTAAAGGCTCTTACTGAGGATGTTATCTAATTGACTATGGTCATTCTGTAGTTCATTATCTTTTTCTTGTTTCATCCCATATAATTCTTAATACGCCTAAGCGAATCAATAAAGTACTGCAAATGGTTTCCAAAAGAAATCCCTGAAAAAATATTTAAATGGAAGAATGTAAATAAACAAAGCCAGCATACAAGAAAACTGCAGAGCATACACCGTGGGTAAGTGCAATATATAGGAGACAATATTCTGAGCACAACAGTTACTTGAAGGAACACAGGCTGATAACAACAATCACTCCAGTGGAATAACGGGACGACATAATCAGATAATGGTTTCCCCACAGACTGGTCCTTCATTTCAACACATGCAATCCAAAAAATTGATACACAATAATGATAATGCACAACGATAATCAGATATAGCAGCAAAAGAAAAGTCTATGCTAAATTTGACCAAGATCAGAGACTGTATCATATGTTTTAATAAACTGTGAGGGAATGGCTGAAATAGGGACTATTTCATCTTCAAAAGGTGTAATGTTTAGTGTTAAGGCGATTCTGATGAACTTTTCAAAGTGTATGCAATTAGCATCTGCTCGTTGTCCTTTGTCCTGTAATGTAATGGTAGATATTGTGAATTTTGTTGGTATTATAATCTGGTAGTTTGACAGTGAAGTTCAGTATTCTTCGTGCTTCTATGCTCCGAGTGTCAACATCTAGCACGACTTAAGCGCAAAAAGAAAGTTCTCTGTTTCAAACTGCCAGCTACAAAGAATGTTGATTCCAAGGTAATAACAATTGTTACCATTGACATAGTATCACTACGGACATCTGATAGCCAAAACATTATTATTTACCATATTTCATCTAAATTAACTCACACAAAAACAACATCGCAGATGTGAATTTGAAGTTGAAATCACATATGGGAGCGCAGCAGTAACAACAGTAGTGTCACAGAAATTGGTCGAAAGAATGCTTTCATTAACAACTGACCAAATATATGAAACAACCATTGTAAAAGTGTACATACTAAAAGCTCATGGATTATTTCAACTTACTGAAAATTAATTTAAAATCTTCACTTTACTCATTATGCATGCTCTAAACTTTATTTTTCGCAGAAGCAATTGTTACCTGTTCAGCACATCAGAGAGCATTTGCTGCACAAGCTGTCCAAAATTCATTTGCAGAAATCACTACTCAGGACCCCCTTTCCTTTCTGAGCCGATGATATACCGGAAACAGCATCTCTGCCTTTTAAACGCAGGGGTAAGTTTGCGTACACTTGGTGGACTATACGGGGTATGTTATTGTTGTAGTAGTACTCAGGACACTAGAGCACCTGGTACATTTGTCTATCCTATGTTAGACCCAAAAACATACCGTCTTCGTCTTCGACTTGCCACAATCATCAACGATCATTGGCAATAGAACTAAAAGAAAGATAGAATCCATCATATACGTAAAAGCATATCGTACTCCATCAACAAAAAATACCGCGAGAAGAAAACTAAACATACAATCACCAAGTCCTCCGCTGCTCCGCAATAACAGCGAAGGTTAGAAGTTGAAACTTGATAGCTTTCAACTAAGTGGGAATACAAAGGTAATAACAACTATAGGTTCAATCTTTAAAAACCGAACCAAAAGGAAGTCCTGCTTTTGCAGTTTAAGAACGAGGAAAGCAAAAGCAGAAAATAGATAAAAACTATGGTCGCCTTCTACTTCCACGGATACAGTCAGGACAATTCTCTGTTTATGTAAACATTTTCTTAAAATTATCCAACAAAATCCAAATTTATATGCTGTGAACTCCCGTCCAGATCTCTTTGTTAAGAATCCACGCGTTGAGCTAGCAACCGAAAGAGTCACATGAAATGTATAAAATTACAGAAATACCCTTATATTATTTGGTAATTCCAGGGGAGCACACACGTTGAGGGAGCAGTGCCTATGTTTTTATAATTAGTACTTATGTTAAGAAACCAAGGTTCTTTGGTTAAAGATGACATTAACTCTTATAATTAGTACTTATGTTAAGAAACAAGGTTCTTTGATTAAAGATGACACTAACTGAATCGCCAACAAGCTCAAACATCATAATCTTGTTTTTCCTTTTATATATAAATGATTATACATAGATTATGCATTGACCGTCTATTTTTAGTTTAAATAAATGAGTGGGCTGCTATTTAGCTTAATTCTTCTTTAAAATTTTTATTATAACCCAAGACGTGCAAGTTTTTTGAACTTCATTTACTTTCAACAAGAAGCCATCTTTTTCTCTTTGCATATGACCTTAACAATCTTCATATCTAAAAATGTTCCTACCATAGCACAAAAAACACAGTAGAATCGTGCAACATATGCCCGCTAGGGTGTTTCCTGCTCGCGAGGAAAGAAAGGAGAGCGACAAGGTTCAGTACACAGATAGAAACTGGAAAATTTCATCTTATCTATATGCATGCAAAACTTCTTTCCTTCCTTTCAATACAGGACAGTCTACTAGAAGCTGCAACCTCTTTCATGTAGCTGCGAAAATCATTTACAAGCATACTTATAACTATAGTGCCAAACCTTCTTTTTATACAAGTTCTCTCCCTATTCTTCAAAGTCACATTCGTTTTGCTCCGACAATAGCACTGCTTCTAGTTCCTTACTGAAGTCTTCATTGCCATCATGCTCTTCAGCCACTTCTTGTTGGGAGAACTTTTCCTGCTTTTCCTTTACAATGTCAAGCGAGTCTTTGACAGGCTGAAAACCAATGCCTGTTTGTTGATAGAATATTTCCTTCTGAGCTTTCCAGTCCTCAGCAGTCTTCTCAACTACATCGCCTATCAATGTCTGGTTCTCTGTTATGTGCTTTATATTTTCTACATCCACCATGTCTCTAGCCGCTTCGAGAAGAGAAAAGAAAAAAGCAAGTGAAAAGATGCCCTCCTCGACTTTAAAAGGAAAGTTAAAATCATGGATGCAAAAGAGCCTTATGGGATTTAATGCGTGCCCAATTGCCTAAGAATCATGGGAACTAAATTCATTTTCAACGTCCTATATACATTCTGAACAACAGGAATACAATAGTTTGTGAACTAATTGAGCTTCACTGCACCAAGCTGGCATTCACAATTACTTCAGTATGGACCGAATATTGACTTTAGCAACGGAATACTTCTAAGATAGAAGAAAATTTGACCAGTATTATACTGACTTGGATAATCCTTTCGAAGTAATACAAAATGGTGTCATACTTAACACATCAATAGTGCCGACAACAAAAAGAAAATGACCAAAATATGTTTTCCGTTAAAAGATTAAGAAGCTCATTGAGGTTACCTCTAATAGCTAGTTCCTTGGCCCTTGCATATTCTGCTGACTTTTGCTTGAGCAAATCCACCTCAAGCTCCATGCCCTGGAATAAATGGGAATACGAATTCAGCACTCTGAAGTCAAAGATAGAGACATGCAATAGCAAGTTTAGTGACAAGAGACCTAATGAAAGGAATTGCATCACTAAAGCAGCCTCCCAAAAAGCTAACTCGTCTAGCTTTTAGTGACAAGTAACAAGCTAATTTGCTTATACTGATCAACTCCAACATTCAAAAAACTTCTAATCAACGCAAAGAATGCATCATATGGTCAAATGATCCTCTAACAAGATATCTGATTTTTCCATTGATTGTTTAAAAAGAAACCTCCATTGATAGATTTCCTCACAAACAGGCAACTCGAGATTAGTCCATTCCTTTTGTAGTACTTCATTTCACTTGCCCTTTTAACTATCACACCGCAAAGGTAAAAACTAAGCATCCACTCCAAGAAAAAAGAATCATAAAAGAACAATCTTATGCTATTCTGAAAATACTTGCTAAATTACATAAATACAAACACCGACCCACACAAAAACAGAAACAATTTCGTATTCCAGCAAACAATATGAATCATATTTGGATGGAAGAAATCCAATCAATTTAATGAAAGAAGTTTTACACAGTCAATTGGTCCAAAATTACTAAAATCCTACTTATAATTTTTACTTTTGATGATGTTGCACCTGATAATTTTCTTGCAAAATCAGTAAAGTACAGGTCTACTCAAAATTTCCATCAAAATGGTGGTTGAGTTCAACAAATCCATATATTTAGCCGCATCAATCCATATGCACTGTAGGCAAAAGCACACAGCTGGAAGCATATTCTAGAATGGAAAATTGATAGAGCCCTTCTCTTTGAATTTAAAAAACAGTTTTACAAACATACCATATCCATGTGGGTGAAGTGCTTGATCTGGGTATTTGCAAATAACCTACATCATCCAAAGAAACAAGGTGAGCGAATGTATAGAGAAGGCTGTGAAATATAACAAACAGTTAGCAGAAAAGAATCAGTAACCTACTTTTTGGATGCTATACGGATACTTGCATTTTGTATTTCCGTCAGTTCATCTAATCTCTCAGTTACAGAGCCTTCATTCACATCCACAGACCCAAAAAGAAACATGTTCCTGTTTAACATACGTTTGACTAAAGCAGGGCAGGGACTACTTTAACATCTTTAGCCTTTGCCTCTGTGATGATGCTCCGAAGATTCTTCAGGTCTCCTGCCAAATGGAATAAAAAGAATTATGGTAAAACTACAAAGCATCAAAAGCTACTGACAGTTGCACAGTAAACTAAATTGGCAGTTAAACACTCGCCAAATTTTGTAAACAAACAATAGCCAAAGAGTTTAAAATTTCTAAAAATTAATTTAAGGAATCCCCAAACAACACAAAAAGGTCTTCCCGAGGGACATTTCTTCCTCTGCGTTAAATAGTTGTATAAATAATCCTAGTACCACATGAAATAGGAGTAGAATATGTATTGTATTAATAGGGCTCATTGTATCATAGTTAACATCAATATAATATATTTTTCTCCCGTGCTTGCAATCGTGAGAGATTTATCGCTGTGCATGAATTCGAGCGACTCCGGGAAAGAAAAAAAAATCAGTCTTTTTTCTGGCAAATCAGGGTTGTCCGCAAGAAAGTTATTTTCAGTCGGTTTTGTCTAAAACCAATACCACCACAGGATAGATCAGCCTCCGGCAACCAAACCCCAAAAATTTCTCCGGCAAAAAGTGTTTCACGCACCATTAGCAATTTTTTTTTCGGGGGAGGTTCGACTCACGCGCCGGAGGCTGATCTATTTCTTACACTTGCTGGACTTCCTACTGACCTTGATTCAGTATCCGACCATATTTTGGCTAGTTCGACTATCCCTACAGTTGATGAATTATTCTCTCGATTAATTCGCCTTGCTGCAGCACCTAGTCAAACAGTGATCTCATTAGACATAGTTGACTCCTCTGTTCTCGCATCTCAGACAATGGAAAATCGGGCATCTCAGGCTATGGAGAATCGACGAGAAAAAGGTCGTTTTGGGAGATCTCGACTCAAGTGTTCTTATTGTAATAAACTTGGACACACTCGTGAAGTGTGCTATTCGTTACATGGTCGACCACCCAGAAACGCTCATGTTGCTTAGACCGAGACTATAGGTAACCATGGATTTTCTTTATCTGAAGGGGAATATAATGAGTTCCTTCAGTATCGAGCAAGTAAGTAGACATCTCCACAAGTAGCCTCAGTTACTCAGACTGATACTTCTGTTGCTGGTAATTCTTTTGCTTGTGTTTCTCAGTCTAGTACTCTTGGACCGTGGGTCATGGACTCGGGAGCTTATGATCATATCTCTGGTAATAAATCAATTTTGTCTAATATTGTGTATTCACAGTCTCTTCCTAGTGTTACTTAAGCCAATGGGTTCCAAACTAAAGCAAAAGGAGTTGGACAAACTAATCCCTTATCTTCGTCACTCTAGATTCCATTCTTTATGTCCCTGGTTGTCCTTTTAGTCTTGCATCTGTTAATCGTTTGACTCGTGCCCTCCATTAGCTCGCTTGTATCGGGGGGAGCTTACTTCACTTGTTTTCTTGTGGTATATATTTTTTTAATGATTCTTATATTATGCGAGACCGCAGTACGGGACAGACGATTGACACAGGGCGTGAATCATAAGGCCTTTACTATCTTAACTCACTCAGTCCCTCCACAACATGTCCAGTTGCAGCTCATCCAGACTTAATTCAAAGACGTTTAGGACATCCGAGTTTATCCAAGCTTCAGAAGATGGTGCCTAGTTTGTCTAGTTTGTCTACATTAGATTGTGAGTCGTGTCAACTTGGGAAACATACCCGAGCTACTTTTTTGCGTAGTGCCGAGAGTCGTGCAGAGTCTATTTTTTCATTAGTTCAATCTGATATATGGGGTCCTAATAGAGTCCGTTCAACCTTAGAATTTCGTTATTTTGTTAGATTTATTGATGATTACTCAAGATGTACTTAGATTTTCCTAATAAAAGATCGTTATGAGTTGTTTTCTATCTTCCAGAATTTGTGCTGAAATTAAAAATCAGTTTGGTGTTTCTATCCGCACTTTTCGTAGTGATAATGCTTAAATTATCCTTTCAGTTTCAGCAGTTTATGACTTCTCAAGGAATTATCCATCAAACATACCCCTCAACACAATGGGGTAGCAGAGAGAAAAAATAAGCATCTCGTTGAAACTGCTCGTACGCTTCTCATTCAGTCCCATGTTCCGCTGCGTTTTTCGGGCGATGCAGTTCTTACAGCTTGTTACTTTATTAATCGGATGCCTGCATCTGCTATCCAGAATCAGATTCTACATTCAGTATTGTTCCCTAAGTTACCCTTATACTATCTTTCTCCACATGCTTTTGGGAGTACATGTTTTGTTCATAACTTAACTTCCGGAAAAAATAAGTTAGCTCCTCGTGCTCTCAAATGTGTCTTCCTTGGGTATTCTTGAGTTCAGAAAGGATATCGTTGCTACTCCCCTGATCTTTGTAGGTACCTTATGTTAGCTGATGTCATATTTTTTGAATCTCCACCTTACTTTACCTCTTCTGACCACCTTGATATAACTGAGGTCTTACCTATATCGACTCTTGAAGAGTTTACTACAACTCCTTCTACATCCTCAGCTGCAGAAGTCTTACCCATACCAGTGTTTTGGATAGCGTGCGGCGACAAATAGCGACGAGGGCCCGCTTCACTGAGGCGAGAGGCGCGCAGCGAAGCGCTCGCCTTTTTTATGTGAAGCGACAATTTATACAAAAACATAAAATATTATATACATATAACTAAAAACTCAATAACAATAATATATTAATAAGAAGAAGAAAAACAGAGCAAAAAAAAAAGGCTACTGCCTATATCAATTCAAAAATTAAAAACTCAATAGATTCTATATGCTATTAATTCTACTCTATAAGACTATTAAGTCTATAATTGAAAAAACAGAGCAAACAAAACAGAGCCTAAAAAGAAAGAGCTACTGCCTCTGCTCTGCCTCTGCTGCTGGTCGAAAAACATAGCCAAAAAAAAAAATAAGAGAAGAAAAAAGAGGAAGGGAAGAGCCTCTGTTATTTTGCTCGAAAAACAGAGCACAAAAACAGACTCTCTGTTTCTGGTGTTTTCGACAAAAAACAGAGCAAAAAAAATAGAAAGAAGAAGGAGAAAGAAGAAAGAAGAAAGAAGAAAGAAAGTCAACTCAGAGAAGCATACCTGGTCTTTCAGATGGCAGAAACTTGATGTAGAAGACGATGGCACTTGGCAGAAACTTAAAGCTTTCAGATGAAGAAGACGATGGCACAGTAATCGCGAGCCCTAATCGTGACCTTTTTTCAGAAACTTGGCAGCTCTGTTGTTCGAAGTTGAAGAAGAAAGAAACTTCTGAGAGTCGAGCCCTAATCACGACCTTTTTTCTTAAGTCTTTGCCCTTTTTCTTTTTAAAAAAGTGACGCTTCAGTCGCCTCTCGCCACACTGTCGCCTCTCGCTACATAAGTAGAGGCGATCGCTTTATGTAAATCGCAACGCAACAGATGAAAGAAGCGACACAGTCTCGCATCGCTACGCTACTCGCTATTAGCGACGTAGCGCTCGCCATTTACAACACTGACCCATACCGACCGTTGAGTGACTCTAGTGTTTCTCCTCCTAGATCCTCAGCCACAAGAACACCACTCTTGACTTATCGTCGTCGTCCACGTCCAGCATCACGCACAGCTGATTCACGTCGTGCACCTGACACTGCTCCTGCTACAGACTTGTCTCCTCTTAGTCCATTAATTGCACTTCGAAAAGGTATATGGTCCACTCTTAATCCAAATCCACATTATGTCGGTTTAAGTTATCATCATTTGTCATCACCTCATTATGCTTTAATATCTTCTTTGTCCTCTATTTTCATCCCTAAGTCTACAGGTGAAACATTGTCTCATCCAGGATGGCGACAGGCTATGATTAACGAAATGTCTGTTTTACATACGAGTGGTACTTGGGAGCTTGTTCCTCTTCCTTCAGGTAAATCTACTATTGGTTATCGTTGGGTTTATGCAGTCAAAGATTGTCCGGATGGCCAAGTTGATCGACTTAAGGCTCGTTTTGTTGCCAAAAGGTATACTCAAATATTTGGGCTCGATTATAGTGATACTTTCTCTCTCATGGCTAAAACAACATCAGTCTGCCTTTTTTTATCCATGGTTGTTGTTCGCCATTGGCCTCCCCATCAGTTGGACATTAAGAAGGCTTTTCTTCACGGTGACCTTAAGGATGAAGTTTATATGGAGCAACCACCTGATTTTGTTGCTCAGGTTTGTGGCCTGGTATGTCGGTTGCGCCGGTCACTCTATGGTCTAAAGCAGTCTCCTCGAGCCTGGTATGGTAAGTTCAGCACAGTTGTTTAGGAATTTGACATGACTCGTAATGAAGCTGATCACTCTGTGTTTTATCGGTATTCTGCTTCAAATCTCTATATTTATTAGGTGGTTTATGTTGACGATATTGTTATTACCGGCAATGATCAGAATGGTATTACTGAGTTGAAGCAACATCTTTTCGGCACTTTGAGACTAAGGATTTGGGCAGATTAAAGTATTTTCTGGGTATTGGGATCGCTCAGCTTAGCTCAGGTATTGTGATCTCACAACGAAAGTATGCCTTAGACATTCTTGAGGAGACGGGAATAACTGGCTATAGACCTGTTGACACTCCTATGGATCTGAATTCTAAACTTCTGCTAGGACTACGGGAGCCGCTTAGCGATCCTGCAAGATATAAGCGGTTGGTTAGTAAATTAAATTACCTCGCAGTGACTAGACCTGACATTTCCTTCCTTGTGAGTGTTGTGAGTCAGTTTATGGATTCTCCCTGTGATGATCATTGGGATGTAGTTGTCCGCATTCTTCGGTATATAAAATCAGTTCCAGGTAAAGGATTATTGTTTGAGGATCAAGGCCATGCGCAGAACGTTGGATACTCAGATGCTGATTGGGCATGATCACCTTCTGATAGACGTTATACATCTGGATATTGTGTTTTAGTAGGAGATAATTTGGTGTCTTGGAAGAGCAAGAAACATAATGTGGTTGCTCGGTCTAGTGCAGAAGCAAAATATCGAGCAATGGCTATGGCCTTCATATTGCATCAAATCCGGTGTTCCATGAGAGAATTGAACACATTGAGATTGAATGTCACTTCGTCAGAGAAAAGATACTCTCAGGAGATATTGCTACAAAGTTTGTGAAGTCGAATGATCAGCTTGCAGATATTTTCACCAAGTCTCTTACTGGGCCTCATACTAGTTACTTATGTAACAAGCTCGGTACATATGATTTGTATGCACCAGCTTGAGGGAGAGTGTTAAATAGTTGTGTAAATAATCTTAGTCCCACATGGAATAAGAGTAGAATATGTATTGTATAAATAAGGCTCATTGTATCATAGTTAACATCAATTTCCCGTGCTTTCTCACATTCTGATTGGCACTGCTAGATCAGAAGAATTACATCGGCTACGCACCCACAAAAATATAAATTTTTATATCCTCAAAGATCTACAACTAAAGGAATATGAATAGAATGTCATACTTCATTTAAACAAGGGTGATGCTATGCTACATATCACTATATCATGAACAATAAATTATGGTGAACCGGTTCTAGAAGTGCCAAGGAACATACATTGAACTTGCAAATTATAGTTGAAAACATATATTGTTCAATGGGTTACTTCTGAAAGTGAAAATGAGGACGCAATGGCTTTCTCTGAAAATGAGGACGCACAAGTAGTTTGAGAAATGATAGAGAGAAGGAGATCATTTGGCATCAAAGGAAAATTTAATTGGAGGTCTTGTTGATTTTGGACCAATCAAATGTTCTTCAAATGAAATTAAAACTGACATTTAAGAACGTTTTAGCAAAATGATAGTACGAGCTGGTATTGTGATTGGTATCTTAGTAGCATCAATTTTCACCAATTATTCAAGCATTCTTTGACTTCTTGTGCTTCATCTATTATTATGATTTGATAAGAAAACTGAATAGAGTGTTGACCCACCTGTGGTTCCAATTATACAGGTTAATGTCCTCAAAGCTAAACCAAGAAAAGGTTTAACATCAGTCGAAGCAACAACGGTGGACACCTAATAGTGGTCCAATTCCATTCACATAACCTGCAAAAATATAGATACTTGATAGTCCAATTACATGTTTGGAGAACTCTTCAAAGAACTAAAGCAACCTACTTAAAGTATGAGTAAACTATGAATTAACATCCTCACTAGAGCTATTCATTTAATTTACATATACATGTTACGTCATAATTCATCTGATATACAGCATTAATATTGTGTTATAGTTCCGGTAACATATTTTGAAACAGGAATCTAGAAAGTATCCATGATGATATATGCTCCAGACAGTGCCATCACAAAGAAAGAAATTTGCAACTCAATCAGTGAAGTGACTGATTCAGGTTTCATTCAAATGTTTTTTTACAAGATTTGATTGTAACTTTTAATTGTCTCATCTCATAAGACCAAAACTGCACAATCGAGAGGGAATCATCACATAAAAAGCACTGTTTCACGACATACAACAACAAACCCAATGTAATCCCACAAGTGGGGTCTGGGGGGTAATGTGTACGCAGACCTTACAACAATGTCTGGGGAGACTGTTTCCGATAGACCCTCGGCTCAAGGAACAAGGAAAATAAAGCAGCAACAACAATGCAATAGAAGCAAACAGCACAACATGTAATAATAAAGAACCGGGAATAAGAGAAATACAAAAATAGTACTAGTACTACCGGTAAGACTAAGAGACACTAGCGACTACCAGTCATCCTTCCACCCTAATTCACGACATATCATGTTAAAAAGGTTGTATATATATATATATATACCTAGAGATATATAAATCTTGAAAGGAAGCTTGAATGGCTGCGTCTCATAAAGGCAGTACAGGGAATAAAGCCCACCCAGTCTACTCAAAAGAGAATAATTAGACACCATGTAACCTGCAATGCATTCAATTCGGTAAATCCAAAGCAGGAAAATATCAGCCACAGGGAAAGGTGAAAATATTACACTAGTATGACAGCTCTCTCATCGAAATTTAAGAGAAAATAAACATCAGAAAAAGAATTTAAGGATGCACTCACATTCACTACTTTACTAATATCTCTCCAAATACTAAAATCACTTTCCAAAGGCTTTGTTTGAAGTCAGAGCCAAAATTTTACACCTTTTACTGTGCTATCTGTCGACATTTACCAGAGCATATGATGACGAGGGAGAGAATATTAGAACAAATTGAAATGTCTGAGTTGATTTGGAAGAATCTCTCAAGGTTTCTATATTTCTCTTAGAAATCGTGATTTTGAAAAATCTTTAAAGAGTTTGTGTTTCTCTTCGTTTGTGACCCTTCACTTTGCTACTCATTAACTGATAAGCAGGTAAAATTTGGTTATAGTAGCACATGGAATGCATCATATTTAGCAATCAAATAAATCAACAGTCATTTATATTTGTAATTTGTAACTTTTAACCACGTAAATAAATAAGCAAAATGGTGTTCACTTGAACACAAGATTGACTTCAGTTCTGTTGAGTAAAGGACAAATAATACAAATCTACTGCTACCTCAGTGCTATAAAGTTTTTCAACATTCTCTCTCTCTCTCTCCTTTTTTTTTGTGGGGGGGGGGGGGGGGGTTGGTGACATTTCTCAACATTCCTATAGTTCCATACGTTTCACATTAAAGGTAGAAAGTTTTTCATAGATAAGTGTGTGTATGCCACAATAATCAGAATCATTCTCTCCGAATGAAACTAAAATATGTTAAATTAGGAAAACCAACAAAAAAGTAAAATAGAAAACATTTAGACATACCACTGCAGTAGGCATAGAGTGATTGCATAAAGCATGCCTGATCTTTAGAGGGACTGGCCTCAAAAATATAGGAGAGCTTTTTAGAGACCCACACTCTCTTCATTTCTGCAAAACTAGGAGATCCACCCTATAAAACACCATATTACTGGTATGAACCATTATGAAAAGTGCAAGATAAATGAATAGCTTTCATTTTATTTTGGTAATGATGATGACGAGTTGAGCTAAATGAAAGGAATGAGGATTCATATCGCCGACCCCAACTTGCTTGGGACTGAGGCGTAATTGTTGTTGCAAGATAAATGAATAGATCAAAACTATGCTTAAATTGAAGGAAAAAACAGGCATATTAGTACCTTGGCAAACTCCTTTATAAGCTCATCAATGTCTAATTTGAACGGTTTGAGGTCCATATTGTTAAAGTTGACTTCTCTTTATGGCCTACAAGTAGAACATTTCTTGATTAAGCTAGTGCAAAGAACATATGCAACTATAAATTCAATATCACTACAGTTAGAAGAGAAGACGTACTGAATTCATGGCTTATATTCACTGTAGAATTTTCTAAATTGAAAATTCTTTTATCAAAGGCTACATTTGAAGCCTTTAGATCAGAGATCTCTTTTTTGAGATTATCAATCTCATTACTAAGATCTTGAACAGTAGTTGGCCTATCAATGGCCTGGGATTTTTCTTTTAAAATCCGTTTAACATCAGACATGGTATATGGCCCTTTTTGAGAATGAATTTCTTCTATCTCTGGACTTGTGAGTAACTAGTCCATTTTGTCAATAATTTGGGACCTCAGTCCTGGGTCTTTAATAATCCTGAGAAAATCTAATAAATTATCATTGGTTAGGACATTAATATCTAAGTCCTTGAATTGTGAATATATATTATAAAATTCATCATCCGTGTTGTTATTACAACACTGATTTTTCTTGCAGGGTCCACAATCATCTTCTGAGGAAAACGTCCTGTAAGACCCTTAAATCTTCATCAGTTGATGAATCTTCCCTATCACTATTTTCTGGACTGGAATTTTTTGGAGAAGAATTTAATAAAATCTTATATAAAGAATTCTTAATATTATCATCTATATCAAGGTTCTTAATCTTATCCTTGACTTTACAATCTCTAGCATAATGACCTATCCTACCACATTTGTAGCAAACATTAGGCTTATTAGATTTTATAAAATCCTTTCTATTTTTATAAAAAATTTAGCTTAGTGGTAAGGGTGTTCAAATTCCTAGAAGTATTGCAGGTTCAATACTTGCTAGATTTAATTATTCGAAATGAGATTATTTATTTAATTCAGAGTCGCCACTTGGGATAATTATTATGGTGTCCCAAGTCTCCGGTTCATTTTTAAATCCCAAATCGAGAAATTTGACTCTGTTCATAGTCCGCGAACACAGAAGACCGGGTAAGGAATTCTGTTAATCCGGAGAAGGTGTGAGACACTCTCGAATTCTGTGATTTTAGCACGGTCGCATAACAATTAATACTTAGCCTAATTATCTGATTTATAACATGTTTAAAACCTTTTATGCGCATGTTATCTTTTAGCGCTTCTAATTAAATATTTAACCGCTTTTTAATATTTATGGAGTTATTTCTTGAACAAGTTACGATGTCGTACACTTGTCGTTCTAGCACACATTGCAAACTGCGCCACGTGAAACGCACCCGCGATTTACAACATGCTTATTATTATTATTTTTGAAGTTATGGCCAAGTCGCGTGAAACGCGCAATCGAATTGGGTTTTACGTATCGTGACCATGCCACGGGAACTGTACCCATAGTCACGATGATTTATTTATTAATCGCGCCTAAAGCAAACTACGAATATTCAAGAATTAATTACTTTTCTAAATTCAAGATCGTGTGTTAAAGTTGAGAGCTACAGAGTCATGTATTGGGTTGGAGTAAGTGTTGGCAGCTCAAAATTCACCAACTATTAGCCTAAACTCATACCCAGTTAAACCAAAGGAGAATTTGAAAACATAAAATTACCAACTGACTTTGTACATCTACCACAAGCATGGGTAACACTATTATAGGCTTGATTTCAACAAATTCAAAACTAAAGGTTTAGCTTAATTGAAGCCAATCATTATACGAATAGACACACTCTGCTTCCCTTAGATTTCGAATCCGTTCAAGCAATAAACAAACTCATGACTTGATATTGACGTTTTCACTTTCCACTTAAACTGAGGATTTCAGTTTCGGAACCTATTTCAAATGAACGAACACATCCAGATTTCAAAACACGAGAGCAATAATCCTATAGTATCACAAATGAAGCTCTAACAGTGATTATCAACAAATGACTTCTGTACACAGATTTATTCTAACTCTATGCATCAAAATAGTTCAACATTAATTCAAACTTGCAAATAACAGTGATGAACTTTTCCAGGGGAATAAGGGAACAATTATTGTGAATTTCAATACGATATAGCATCTAATCAACAATTGCAGCATGTTGGATAAGTTCATACCTGAGCCACAAATAAAAATCGAAAGCCAAAACAAAGGCTGAAAAAAAACAGATGTAATGTTGGAACTCAGCTACTGGACAACAGCGTAATCAGCGGCGAGATCAGCTCCCAATCCCAGCTTCCACAGCTTTATAACCCAGAAGAAAAAGGATTTGAACCTTAAATTTCCAGCAGCTGATTCGTCTCCAAATCCTTTCCCAAATCCCTATTTTTATCAGTTTTTCAGAGATTTTTTATTTATTTATTTCCAAATCTGCTTTTGGAACTTTTAAATTGCAGAATCCCTCCGCCGCTATCTCGTGTGTGCGCTTTTTGAGAATTTCGGATGGTGGGTTGCGTGTGTATCCAGATAATTAGTGAGGTGAGAAACGCGTCGTTTGAGCCTTTGAGGGATCGGTGGGTGTAGTGCGGACCAAAGTGGGGTTATTTTGGACTGAAGCGATCATAATAGGTGGAAAGAAAGATTGGGCACCACAATATGTATAGCACCGTGAGCACCATAATATGTATAGCACAGTTATTCATTGCGCTACACCTTAATGGCACGTTTGTCCGTTAAGGTATAGCGTAATAAATAATCGCGCTTTATTTAAACTTAAATGGGAGGGAAGGTATAGCGCTCATATCTATCGTGTTATAGTATAGCGCGGTATACATGCACGTTATACCAAGATAAAAAAGCGTGCCCTTCTCCTTCCCCACAAACGCGAACCACAACCCCCCCAGATATATCCCCCCCCCCCATTTTTAAAGAAAAAAATCTCGGTTGGAGCCCACCGGTCCCACAAAAGTATAGATTCTCGGTCCCACATTATATCTAAGGCGTTATCGCATAGTTGGTTGCTCGTTTCGCCTCCAAATCACCAAATCTTCAACTTTCCAAAAAATTAAAATCGAGGTATTCCGACCTATTTTTTGTTAAAACTCATGTATACAAACTACCAAATAGTTATTTTTTATTGTGTTCTATATCATTTCGTGATTGTTTTGTGATTTAATTTATTTATTTATTTATCTGGATTATATTATTAGTGTGCTAAAAAAATTAATAAAATAGAAAAATTGTTATTAGTTGTTATAAAAAATGTTAATTAGTTATTTTTTACTGTGGTATATGTATTTTTGTGATTGTTTTGTGATTAAATCAATTTGTTATTTTTTATCCGGATTAGATTATTTATGTTTTATACGATTAGTAAAATAGATAAATTGTTATTTTAGGAATAATTAATCTTATTTAGATATTATTGTTGTACATATATTAATATGTGACTTTAATGTTGTTTAGTTCCATGTATTATTATGTTGTGCCCGTAATTTTAATGTAGTACCATTATTTGTAATGTAGTGCCCTTTTAGTGTAGTAAAATGTAGTGCTCTTTAGCGTAGTATCTTTGTAGTTATTGATTTAATTATCTGTTAAACTAAAAAATATCTGAAAAAATATGATAGTTCAAACACAAACTCTCTCGAATTCTAGTCAACAAACGTAAAAACAAATAACATTAAAAAACAACAATATTTGTTAAACTAAGTATTGTTATATGAATATGTAATAATGAAATCATGTATAATTATTAAAATTAATTATTTAATTTTATTATAGTCAAAAATAGGTGAGTAACAAACAAACATATAAAATAAGAAACAAATATATAAAATAAGAAACTAACATATTAAATAATAAACAAATATATAAAATAGTAAACTAACATATAAATAATAAACTAACATATAAAATAATAAACTAACATATAAAATGATAAAACAACATATAAAATATAAAATTATAATATAAAAAATGTATCAACTAACAATATATTAAAAATATCAAATAAATTTTAATATTAAAGATATTGCAATATATTTAAAGATGTTAAGGAATTAAAAAGAAAAATACTTTAATTAATATTGTTCAATTTACAATCATCGTCATGGAGGTTCCGCCTGTGCATCCCGGACCTGCATCGCTAGAGCTACTGTTGCTACAGGCCGAGCATAGGTCTTCATACATATGGGATGGGCAGTGTTTGTCCCAGACATTCCGCGCCAGACGTATAGACGATATGTGGGACTTCATTAGGACCTACCCCACTTCATCCCCGTATAGTTAGACGCCTTTAGGATATGGGTTTTTACAAGATCATAGAGGTCGGTCGGTTGTAGTTCGACTGGGCGTTGATCACGGCTATGATAGAGTGGTGGCGACCAGAGACGCACACGTTTCATCTACCCATCGGCGAGGCTACCATCACGCTTGAGGACGTGGAGGTTCTTTTTGGTCTGTCGGTTGATGGACTACATGTAGCTTACTCACATGCTCTTAGAGAATATACGGGATTGCATTACCTGCAGATGTTGCAGCGATTCACCAACTTCCAGCCAGCGGAGGAGACTGCATTGAGTGGGGCCAGTCATTTGAAGTTGACTCCTGTCCGACAACATCTGGAGGCGATGGATGTGGACATTGCGGATGATTCACCGGTGGAGGTTATCGACCGGTACACGAGATTGTTGATGTTGCTGATGTTTGGTAGTGTATTGTTTTCAAACACTTCGGGAAACCTAGTCAGCTTGAGATTTCTTCATTATCTTGAGCGGCTAGATGATTTACCTAGTTACAGCTGGGGTGCAGTTATTCTAGGTTACCTGTATAGGCAGATGTGTCGGGCAAGCATGGGCACCTAGAGAGACGTTGCCGGATTTTTGCCGCTGCTGCAAGTGAAAACATAGTCAATTCTTTTCATAATTATTACATACATATTAAAATAATAACTTAAATTTTACGTTCACAATGTATATTAGGTTTGGACATGGGAGCGGTTCCTGCAGTTCTTGCCACCTCTACCACCCATCGCTCCGGATGCACTACCTCTACCGTTTCTCTCTTTAGCTAGGAGGTGGGTTGATAGGCGAGGCTACAGACGCGAGGTTGAGGCTCGACATCATCTCCCCTATTACAGGGATTTGTTGGATTTGCTTGAAGGCGCGTAGGTATATGTATACTTAAGTTTACTTAGACTGGCTTTATATGTGTTGCGTTTACTCACGAGCGAGTCCTTCGCCAGTTTTGTTGAGCATCATGCCATCGGGCGAGTCCTTTGCCAGTTTGGTCGATCGCAGCTTGTACCTATCATGCCCGCTTGGCTTAGGACACATTACCAGCGGGATGATCATAACATGGTCGACCAGACATACGTGGACTGGCTAGAGGCCCAGATTGAGGTTTGGGACCAGAGATATGACCTGATTCCTCCACCCCATACACATGAGCGTACGGATGGCGAGCATGAGTATATGGGATGGTATCGCAACGTTATCCGACTTCATGTCGGGAATCTCGTTCATCGCGCTAGTGGTCGGTACATTCCATACGTTGGGAGGCATGAGGCACTGGTATGTTATTTGTTATACTTACTTATAACGTTAAATTATCATTCCGTAATTAATATTTGACATGTTATGCAGACTATTGGATTACATCAGTTATACCAGCTAGGACTGCACATGCTGCAGCATACCGACAGGGGAGCGGCAGCTTTGCACGAGTATGGCCGTCAAGTTACAGATCTGGCTGCCCAGACATTGAAGCGTGCCCGAGATGATGAGCGATTAGGATACGAGGCTGCTTATGTGCCGCTAGAGGACTACCATCGTGGGCCACCAGTAAAGCCTGAACGTGGTAGACGTGGTAGGCATAGTCAGAGAGGAAGGGGTCCTACGAGGTCGTGGTGGTAGGCGAGGACGGGGTCCCCCGCAAGTGAGCGTTGAGGCACCCGTGGAGGATATTAGAGATGATCAGCCAGGTGACCACCCTGAGCCACAAGATGCTCCTCATGATATGTCGTCATTCAGCCTACAGCTATCGCCATGGACTTCGCAGCTGACCCCGTCAGCTCCATTGTTGATCGCGAGCATGGCCATTACGCAGCAGGAGTGGGATCAGTATTTTCCTGATCGACCAGGGCCATCGACGGCTGCTGAGGATCGTCCGATACGAGAGGTGCATAGTAGGCGACGACTGAGTTATGGCTCATCATCGAGGGCTGTTGAGGAGTGTGTCGCTACTCAGGCGCAAGTTTGTTTGTATTACTATTATTTCTATTTGTTTTTATCTCATTAATTAGGCATTAATATCTAAAGCGTTTTTATTTATTTTTTAAATACATCATCATCGCCCCTCACAGAGGCCACTTTGTGCGATACTGACATGCCGGACACGACTGATTTTATTTAGGAGCCCGCCGAGACCATGGTATGACCATTAAATATTTTTTAGCTAACACGTACGTTAGTAATTTATATTTCATATACTAAAATATCTTATTATTATTATGTAGGTTACTGCTGGACCGACGGTCGCTTCTACCGAGTCTGCCAACCTTACCAACGATCATGCTGTAACGCATCCTCCGATAAAGAGGCGACGTGATGAGGATGATCTTGATAGCGTAGCCGGGCGAGATGAGATGCGCCTTAGGCCAGCCAATGCTTTAAAGCATACAAGATGTGGGAGACATTGACATTTATCATTATATGTATATATGACATTAAATATATAATAGCAACATTATTTTTGTTTTACATAATTTGCGCATGTGTTTTTATTTCTCGTGTTATTTATTAGTTTAATACTATATCACAACAACAAAAAAAAGACAACTTAACATAATTTAAATTCGGTACAATTAATGATAACTAGCTTTAGAGTATGTGCGTTGCATGTGTTAATAAACTAAAAAATACATACAAAAAGAATAAATTATGTAAAATTAAAATGGGCATTAAAATTGAGGTGATACTCATTTAAATGACAACAATAATGTTGTTATATTGACTCGTTTATTGAATTTAAAATAATTAAATATCTTTCAAACTTGCAACAATGAACAATTAAATTAAATTAATTAAATTAATAATTATAGCTATTTTCTTTATGAGAATATTGTGTTGATGTTAATAATTATAGCTATTTTATTTTAAGATTTGAGAATGAATAGATTGGTCCTATAATTGTTTTAAAAAAAGCGGTATATATATATATATATATATATATATATATATATATATATATATATATATATATATATATATAGAGAGAGAGAGAGAGAGAGAGAGAGAGAGAGAGAGAGAGAGAGAGAGAGAGAGGAGCTCTGATACCAACTTGTCACGACCCAAAATCTCACCACAAGCGTCGTGATGGCACCTAGTCTCTAAGACTAGGTAAGCCGATTACAATTACCTTTTGAAGCCATTTTTTTTATAAAAAAAACAACAACGAAAATAATTACAATATACAACCTCCCAAGACTGGTAGTACTGAGTCACGAACTCTAACTGAATATATGGAATAATCATGAAGACCGAATATATAATACTGTTTGATTACAAATTAACAGTACAATGAAATGAAAAGACTCCGAGGGACTGCGACGGCCAAGCAACTCTACCTTGAATCTTTACGATCGCGCTTAACTCTGCTCAAGTCTGATACCTCTAATGCCTGGCTCTGCATAAAAATGTGCAGAAGTGTAGAGTGAGCACACCACAACGGTGCCCAGTAAGTATCAAGACTAACCTCAATTGTGTAGAGACGAGGTAAAGTCAAGACACTCACTAGTCTAATAATATGTGCAATATAATATACAAAATACTAGGAAACAATAACAATAAGGGCAGGATAAAACAACCAGTGATATACACAACGGATAACAAGAATACCATTAATATCCCTCAACAATAATAAACACAATTACATCCAATTAAATTAAGTCCTTCAAATAAATGTCTTTCACATATAATTCCTTCATATAATTCTTTTTGAATAAAAATCCTTCCAAATAAATATTTTGAATATAATTCTTTCAATTAAAAAGTCACCATGTGACACCTCATTTCATAATCATAAAAATACGGGTCTCAGCCCATTTTCATATTTTTCGTAAATACGGGTCTCAGCCCATTTTCATATTTCCACGGCACCTCGTGCCCCATAATTAAATCATCATATTTTCCCGACACCTCGTGCCCTCAATTCATATCTCAACTGCACGAATAACTCACATGCCAAATATCCTCAATGTATATAAGATCCACATGATCAATCTATTTCTACTAAAGTGAGTTTAGAATTTTTAAATCAAGTAAGAAATCAACAAAGAATTGAATTTATTTTTAAAATTAATTTCGGTGAAGAAAGTGACATTTCACTTAAATAAAGCATAAGATAAACTACGGGTTTGGTTGTAAAACTATTTAATTTAAAATAAAATAATAATTTCTTTTTATTTAAATCAACTCAATCATCGAAAATCAGTAAGAAAACCCAAAAATATACTTTTTCAGAGGCACGTGCTAAAAAGCCAAAGCCAACACAATATAACTAGGAACACAAAACACATGATAATAAAGTCAACTAGTACATCACGGAAGAAAATAAGAATTTAGATATTCAATGAAACAAAATCACCAAGACAGGAACATAAATAAAGAAATATCAACAGGGTACTCCCGAGGCACCGCCTCGTAGTCCCAAATCATAAATAAATTCACAATATCTCATTTTATTATATCACCGCGGGAGCCTTCACATTTAATTTTTAAAGAAATTATTTTTCCCCAAAATGGCATCCCGCGTTTTAGCCATCCTTATCACACCGCATGGCTTCTAGTAGTTCTCCTACTAGCCACGCGTTTCAAGCCACCCTTATCTCACCGCATGCGTTTCAACGCCCTGACCTTATATCACCGCATGACTTCTAGTAGTTCCCCTACTAGCCATGCGTTTCAAACCACACTTATCTCACCGCATGCGTATCAATATCACAATATTTCACAAATCGCACCTCAATTGACCAAATATCACAACATAATAATATTTGCACATCAAGTGCCCAAATCTTACAACATATCACAAATTGTACATCAAGTGCTCAAATATTACAACATATCACAAATTGCACACCAAGTGCTCAAATATTACAACATATCACAAATTGCACATCAAGTGCTCAAATCTTACAACATATCACAAATTGCACATCAAGTGCTCAAATATTACAACATATCACAAATTGCACATCAAGTGCTCAATTATTACAACATATCATAAATTGCACATCAAGTGCTCAAATATTACAACTTGCCATAGAAATCAACAACACATTATTTTTCCACAATAAGGAGCCATGACTCGATCATAATGTGCACAACATCTTAACAAAATGTTTGGGAGTGAATAACTCAACCGAATAATATTTCACAATTTGGCACTTTGCCTCAATATGATTCACGACCTTTATAATTCAATACCAAATTTTCCACAATGCGAACTGAAAAGTAATTCATCTTATTAACTAAATTTTTCATTTTAATTATTTGTACGTAAAATCAATAATGAAAGTGTTTTTCATTAAAAAAAAAAATTGCAACTCAAACAAACACAGAGTTCGCATAAAAGTCAAGTGACAATCACACCAATTTATCTTATAAAAACAACCTCGGCAAACAAAGAATAAGGCATGACAAATAAGGGATTTAATAAGTTACAACAATTTTCCAACTTAATATTTAAGGGCGTCTACGAATTTCAACCGATATAATTTGCACATATAAACCGAGTACGCACTCGTCACCTCGCGTACATGGTTTTCAATTACACAATTTTCACATAAGACTCAATGCCTAAGGGATAATTCCCTCACTCGTGGTTAGGCAAGATACTTACCTTTTTGAAGTTATGCCAATATTCCATAATCGCCTTCTTGCTTGAATTTGACCTCCAAATACCTCGAATCTAGCCACAAATAATTTGATTCAGTCAATAAAATTTTATTGAAATTAATTCCATAAGAAAATACTAATTTTCCAACAAAAAATCTGAAATTAGCTCAAAAATCGACCGTGGGGTCTACATCTCGGAACCCGACAAAAATTACAAAATTCCAAAGCCCATTCAACTACGAGTCTAACCATACCAATTTTACCAAAACTCGACCTCAACTCGACCTCCAAATCTTCAAATCTTATTTTCAAATCCCTAAGTTCAAACCCCCGATTTACACCTCAAAAACATGTAATCTAGTCAGATTAGTTGATGATAATTCAATATTATGGAGTAAAAATGATCACAAGTGACTTACCTCAAGTTTTCCTTGAATTCTCTCTCAAAATCGCCCCAAAAACCGTGCTTGAAGGCCCAAAAATGGCAAAACTCGGAACCCCTTTGTTTTTAACATTCTGTCTAGGATTTTCGCACCCGCGGTGATTTCTTCGCACCTGCAGTCTTCGCATCCTCGGTGATTTCTTCACATCTACGGTCTTCGCACCCGCGATGATATCTTCGCGCCTGCGGTCTTCGCACCCACGATGATTGTTTTCGCACCTGCGGTCTTCGCACCCGCGATGATTGTTTTCGCACCTGCGGTTTTCGCACCCGCGATGATTTTTGCGCACCCACGATGCCTGGACAGCCCATGCATTTTTGCATCTGCGAATCATTCCTCGCATCCGCGAGCTCGCACTTGCGGCCCTTTTTCGCGCAGGTGCGATCACACCAGCAGCCTAGCTGCTTTAGCTCCTCCTCTAAATCCAAATTTGATCCGTTAACCATCCGAAACTCACCCGAGGCCCTTGGGATCCCGTCCGAACATACCAACAAGTTTCATAACATAACACGGACTTACTCGAGGCCTCAAATCATATCAAACAACCTCAAAACGATGAATCACACATCAAATCAAAATCTATGAACTTTGAACTTTCAAATTCTATATCTTGTGCCGAAACATATCAAATCAATCCGGGATGACTTCAAATTTTGCACACAAGTCATAAATGACGTAATGAAACTATTCAAATTTCTAGAATAAGACTTCGACCCCGATATCAAAAAGTCAACCCCACGGTCAAACTTTCCAAAATTCAATTTTCGCCATTTCAAGATTACTTCCGTTACGGACCTCCAAATAATATTTCGGACATGCTCCTAAGTCTAAAATTACCATACGGAGCTATTGACATCATCAAAATTCCATTCCGGAGTCGTCTTCACAGAGTTCCAACTACGGTAAAAATCCTAAGACTTAAGCTTCCGTTTTGGGGACCAAGTGTCCCAAATCACTCCAAATCATCCGGTAGCTGAATTCAACTACGCACACAAGTCAATACTCATAATAAGAAGTTGCTCAGGGCCTTATGCCTCCAGACGAGGCTTAAATTCTTAAAATGACAAGTCGAGTCGTTACATTCTCCATCTCTTAAACAAACGTTCGTCCTCGAACGTGCTAATAATTATTCTGAGGTTACCTAATTGATGATTTTTTTTTTACTTTTACACATATACTCACGGTTGGTCCCATGTTACTGCATTGGAGGTAAGTCCGGCAAACACCATCTCATTTGAGATTATTTCTTTTATCCATATTTGTGAACCTTAAGACCATGTTTTTTACACTCCAAACATTTTCTGAAAGTCTGATTTTTCATCAACGCACGGTATTAGTCTCAACTGATTGTAGCAACTCGTGCCTACGCACACATCAACTTTCTTGATAGTGTTGAAGTACTTCAATTTTTTTTCCTGGGGTGTTACATTCTTCCTCGCTTAGGATCATTCGTCCTCAAACAGATAACATAATTTATCTCTTCTTTCACACATATCAATCTCCCAAATTTTTTTCTAACTCCCAAATTTTTCAGAAAATTTCGGCAGAGTCTCCCATATAAATGGGCCTATCCACCTGCCAGAGTAACACCAAAACGACTCCTAACAACACATCCACAAGGTATATATCAATAACACAGATCTCAGTATTACAAGCATTGCATTATCATTATGATATCAGGACATGAAGTACATCATATGTATGCTTATCATCACATCTCAGGTTTTAAAAGTTGTTCATAATTAATTCCAACATCATCAATTAATCTCATATTAACCGGTACCTCGTTTCAAATTTTTATTTTTCACAACACTGATAAGTAAATGTGAGGCATGAAGACCTCATAACTATTTGTCCGATTTAACGAGTCACATTTAACGCCACCTGAGCACTCATCTTATAGGTTAAAACTCAATGTTTACAGCACGAAAATGGCTGAATATGCACAGAAAATATATAAGAATTATCAGATAAGCCTAACAGGCATGACTCCCTATTAATATTATTGTACAAATTAAATTTTACAAAGGAAAAATTTTAAACTCATAAATATTCACCACAAGAACCTCATCCTTAACTCCGAATCACAAGTATTTTGCACATTGTGCCAACTGAAATTTCAATTTCCTTTCTTTCTTCCTTTCAATAAATTTTCATAAACATTTTTTTTCTTCATAACACATAATGAACCCTCATACCGGTAGGGCATATAATTCATAAAATTGGAATTAATTATTCCGAGACACATTAAACCCACTGTAATGAATAATAAAATTTACTTTTGGACTTATAGCCCTCAATGGTGCCCAAAAATAAAAATAATAGACACAGGCTCACATCTTCAAATCTTCCAACAGGGATAAACATATTCGTTGTTCACGAAATTATGAAGCTCACCCATAAGCGGAGCATAATAGGAGTACTCACCTCAATATTCAAAACCGAATCAAATTAAGGGAAAAATATCTTTTTATAACAAAAATCAGGATCGTACATGTAACGTCACCATCTGGTGTATTGGCCTCAGCCAAATCATAGCGATTATATCAATGGGTCGGGTCTCCACCTCTTAGGTGCCCACTACCCGCATGTCCTCCACCTCTAGCTGACTGTGCACGTGGAGTATTAACTGGAATAAAGCTCGTAGCCTAACTATTCTGATGAAATCCGTCTCTTCCAAGTTTGGGACATTCCTCTTGATGTGTCTAGTACAATCACATTGATAACAACCCTTCTGTGGGTTCGACTGCTCATACTGAGTCTCTGCCGGATAACTGGAATAACCATTATAGGAACCCCGTGCCGGTGGTGCATTAAAAGAACTTACTGTAGCACCCCGAGTATTCTGAAATTATTTCTGTGACCTCGCTGGTACTGAAATATAGAATTATTAAGGAAGCGAGAATACCGCAAGTCCAAGCCTCATCCCATACCAATCTCATCTCTTAATCATATACAAATTTCGGAGAACCTTTCAATACCACATAAATACATCTCAAGCCAAAACTGATATAACACATGACCCCCACAATCTGATCATTGATAGTGGACTCCTCTCACTTGGCGTGAAGCCATAGGGAACATTCTGATAATCCACAATACTAACCTTCATTGCTCGTACGACTCTGGTCATAAGACATCTCAAACCATTTATTTGGCGCATGCCATACTCGTGACAGTGTAATGACCCGACCGGTCATTTTGAGTATTACAACCCCATTTCCCCATTTACTGCTCAAATTAGGCTTTACATTTGTTGTGTGACTTGTCGGGGAAATTGGTTCTAGTCCGGTGAGGTTTTGGAATAAATTGGAACACTTAGTTCCAAGGTTTAAAGCTTAAGTTAAAATAGTGATTGGATGTCGACTTATGTGTAAACAACCTCAGAATTTAATTCTGATGATTCCAATAGCTCTGTATGGTGATTTTGGACTTAGGAGCGTGTTCGGAAAATTATTTGGAGGTCCGTAGTAGAATTTGGCTTGAATTGCCGGTCTGTGCTCCCCCTCCCGCCTGAGATGTGGCCGGGTCTGCTGGAAGTAAACCGGCCTGGGTCATAGAATCCATAAACCGTAGCATACGACCCATGACCTCCTGGAAGCCCGGTGCTGTCATGAAATCGACCGGGGCTGGCTCTGCTGCGGGCACCTCGCCCTGCTCCTCAACTATAGGATCCTCCAATGGATCCTCTAGCGGTGCAACTGGGCAACTCTGGGATGTCCTCGGGCTGATGCCGTCCCCCGGCCTCGACCTCGGCCTCCGGCAACAGGGGGAGCAGCCCCTCCTGGGTCTGGAACGTCTGTTGCGCGCGTTCTCACCATCTGTGAGAGAATAAGAGGAAGAAACTTAGTATACCATCAACTGCACAATAGGAAAATGAATAAAGAGTAGTTTTCCTAACATCTTATAGCCTCTCGAAGATAAGTATGGACGTCTCTGCACCGATCCACAAGACTATATTAGACCTGCCCATAACTTGTGAGACCTAGGTGAACCTAGTGCTCTGATACTATGTTGTCACGGCCCAATTCCATCATAGGCCGTGATGGCGCTCAACACCATTGTTAGGCAAGCCAACACTCATCAAACTTGCTTTTACTACGGTCTAGATTAAGGGAGCAACATATCAGTGGTGGCGAGCGTATGAGTTGGGTAGTCCGACCGATGCAGCTTCACTATCATGGGTTCAGTTTTCATAGGTGTTCTTGAGAGAGTTTGTTCCCCAGACCCTTCGAGATGCATGGCGCGCGGAGTTTGAGCAGCTGTGCTGGGGCACTATGTCAATGTCAGAGTATGTCGTTATATTCAATGAATTGTTCATACATACACTTACTTTGGTTTCTACAGTTAGAGAGTGAGGCTGCAGGTTCATTGGGGGACTTAGTCATGATATTCGTTTCAACATGGCTTGGGAGTTGGTGTCGAATGTTCCATTTTAGCAGGTGGTAGAGATCGCTCTCCGACTAGAGGTCATGCGGGGTCAGTAGAGGGTTGTCGTATTTTGTGAGTTTCGTCAGATTTTGAGACGTAGGCCCCATGGGTGATTTTTGGGGCGTAATTTCAGATTTTGTGGAAATTATTAGCATTTTGATATGGAATTAATTTCTATGAATTGTGTGGGCTGAATCAAATTAATTTTGGTAGATTCGAGTCATTTGGGAGTTGATACGCGCATAATGGGATTTATGGAGCATTGTTTAGCTTGCTCGATATTGGATTCGGCTTGTTCGAGGTAAGTAACTCTTCTAATCTTGGAGTTGAGGGTATGAACCCTGAATATATGTATTTTGTGAATTGTTGGGAGGTGACACACATGCTAGGTGATGGGCGTGTGGGAGTGCACTATAGAAATTGTGACATAATTATTTCTGTGAAATTTTGTAGTTAAATGATCTTGGCATTTTCCATGCAGTTTTATGAGTTAAAGAAATTGAGCTGAAAAGCATATTAAGAATCATCTTGAGGCTATGTGCCAGTATTATTGGGACCCATAGAGGTCGTATTGCTGTAAATTATTTGTTTTAAATTGAAAATTCATACTCAGTCATATTCATTTCATTGCATATCATAACTCAGTTTTATGACTCTATTTTGATGCATACAAATATTTTGGGCCGAATGCCCTATTTTTCTGTAATGCCCGAGTGGCTTGAGAGGTCTATGACTGAGTGAGGCCAAGGGCCTGATTGTGAGGATGAGTGTGGATCGGGGCTGCCCGCCTGTAGCATACTTTATTATTATAGCACGTGAGTTGTCCGTGCAGATTATAGCGCTTGGGCTGAAGGAGCCCCTCCGGAGTCTGTACACATCCCTAGTGAGCGCAGGTACCTACTGAGTGCCGAGTGCTGAGTGACTGGGAGGCAAGAGTGATTGTGAGGCAAGAGTGATTGTGAGGCATGCCCGCATGGCAAGAGTGATTGTGAGGTATGCCCGAGTGGCACGAGTGACTGTGAGGTTTGCCCGATGGGCTGTATATGAGTGATGTTCTGCCCGAGGAGGTGTTTATGATTTTATCATTGAGTTGCATTGCATTGGCATGAACACATGACATACATGCATAGAGATGCATTTCCTCGTGATGTACTGCATCACATCATTCATGATTTTTCACACATTGTTGACAGATGGGCATAGTGATGCATTTGTTTTTTTACACGGGTTATCCGAAAGGAAAATGAAACATCTTATTTATTATTGACAAGATTTTGGGAGAAATTTATTGTTTTCAAACTATTCATATTTTTGGCAACTCCAGCAAACGATTTGGGTTTTCACTGATGTATTTGAAAGGAAGAACTATAATATTTTTGAAATCATTATTTGGCTGAGTATTTTTTTCCCTGAGTTACTTCTGGTATTATTTGCTTTATGTTGTTATGGATTGTCGTGGACTATTGGTTTTGGACCCGTCTTGGTGGAAGCTCGTCACTACTTTCAACCTACAGCTAGGTTTGTTACTTACTCAGTACATGGGGTCGGTTGTACTGATACTACACTTCTGCACATTGCGTGCAGATGTTGGCTGTTGTTGTTGTTGCTGTGCTCGATGGTTGCGGGACTTGAAGATGTACCTGCGTTCCTATTGTAGTTGCCTCTTGTTCAGGGTAGCCTTAGATTTATAAAAGCGTTGTTTATGTATTACTCAAACAGATTATGTATTTATTTCATTTCCGCTTTGTATACTCTATTCTTAGAAGCTCATGATTTGTACTACCAGTTCTTGGGAAAAAGTATTGGATTTAGATATTTTCTTTTAATTAATTTCATTGGAATCAGATAGTTGGTAATTGGCTTACCTAACGGGTTGGGTTAGGTGCCATCACGACTAGTTGGATTTTGGATCGTGACAAGGTGGTATCAGAGCCTTAGGTTTATAGGTTCTACAAGTCATGAGCAAGTGTGTAGTAGAGTCTTGCGTATCGGTATGATGACGTCCATACTTATCTTTGAGAGGCTACATGGCATTTAGGATATATACTTCCCATCTTTCCTTCCTTATCGTGCGGAGTTGATTCAGCTTGAAATATAACTTTTTGAATTCCTTCCACGTATTCGTATGCGCATATGAGCACTCGGTATCATATGTGCATCACCGTCTTGTGATTTTATGAACGAGGTTCAAGATGTGTATTCTGTGTTTTGGTGATGGGCCAGTCTGGAGGACTTGAGGCTAGGTTTAGACCGCAGTTTAGGCTCAGTAGCTTCAGTTGTAACCTGTACATTTGGACTCATATGTCCGATAATATCCCTATGAATGGAAGTTGTGGCTCGATGAGTGGCGGAATAGCTTTGTGATGAGTATGATGTAAATGAGGGATGTGTTAAGAAGATTTGAATATGACGAGAAATGTTTCCTTGAAATGTAAAGGAAAGGTCATTGGGTGCTTGATTTTCGAATTGATGTGGCGTACAGTCTCCAGTATGAATGTTTTGAAGGATCTTTCATATTGTTAAATTTTGGGGTAAAACTAAATTCTTGTGTCTGGTTAATGAGTTTGGACTAAGAAAGATTAAGTGATTGCATAGTAATTGTGGTTGCGAAAGGGTATAACAAGATGCCAATTTGAGGCTGAGCAGGTGGGTTATCTTCTGCGGAGTAATCTACGTAGGAGTATTCCTTATGATGTGAGTAGAGAGTTTCTTTTCTGCCAATGGGGTGTATGGGTGGAGATTTGAATTTGAATCGGGCTGAGAAAGTTGACTTGAGTGTCAAGAGAATAAATGCGAGCTTAGTGGATGATTGAGGTATTTTATAATTGGCGTTGTATGAACTTGGGAAGAAGTTTCGTTAGACTGACTGTGGCATTATGGCAGTGAGAGAGTATTGGTATTGTGAGTTATGGAATGTTTTAATCTATGGATTTGAGCCAAGGGGGGAGTCTACTACTAACAATTTGATTTCATGGTTAGGTATTGAATTTTAATTTTTGGTCTGAGGCATACTTGTGGGTTAGCTATGACTTGCAGAAGTTGAGATCGAGGATGACTCGAATAAGGAAATTCCTGGTTGAGGATTATATTGCACGTATGAGTAAATGAAATTCACGGAATGAGTGAGTGTTATAGTTGTGGTATTTTTGAATGTGCTTAAGAAGAATACAGTTGCTTATGGGCCGTAGGGCGTTGTGGTTCTATGCTAAGGTTTGTAGGGTGAGTTGTGGTTAAAGATCGTGGTATTTTAGCAAGGAGAAGTATCAATTTCAAGACAAATTCAGAAGGGACTTGGAGTCAATTTCAAGATAAATTCGGAAGGGACTTGGAGAAATAGGACAACTTGGTAGTAGGTTGGATCAGTATGGTAATGAATATGATCGGTTCCTTGAGTGCTTATGATGTGGGGGTTTTCTACAGGGTTTTTGTGGCAATACACCTGGGCTTGGCAACCTGCGTGGCTTGGTTGATTTACAGAGATTCAACTCTGATGGCCTGATTATGTGCTAATGGATTCCAAAGCATTCTTGAGGTTTTCTACCACGGTTCGAGATGGGTATTTTCCTACCGGCCTGAGAAGCATGTTGAGTATTGTGATTTTATACCGGATGGGATCAAATGTAAGGCTTCTGGCTGATCAGATATGTATTTTACTTGGGACTCAGAATGATTATGAGGTTCTCGTATTTTGTTTTTCAAATGATGGCATGATAGATGTGTTGTGTTGTGTGGAATTAAGGTTGGCGTGTGCAAGGTCATGGTTTAGCTTTGAAAGGGAGGTCATAAATTCTTAGAGGGCATGAACAGTTTTCGATGTTTAGATGAATGCTATAACTATTTGGTATTGTGTGACTAGAGTGTACATTTCAGAAGGCGCACTATGTTTTGAATTATGGATATCTCATAGGTATTGCGTCATTTTTCCTGGTTGATCGACTGCTTATATTCAAATTTTGCCAAGTGGCACGGAAGAACTTTTAAAGTATTTCTCGTGGGATGATCGTGTATGAGAGAGGTGTTAGACATTCAGGCGGTGGAGATGGAATCAAATATGGTGATTCGCGTGTTCTATGAATTTGGAGATTGGGAGTTCTCAGGAGCGGATTGTTCATAGTTGTGGACTGTGAAGTTGTGGCCGGAGCTAAACAGATGATAGAATGTGTTATGATTCAGTCATTATGGATTTTTGGAAGAATTATTTTAATCTATTTGTGGGTAACCCGAGTTGATTTGGCAGTCCATTGGTAGGCCCAATTAAGATGTGTATTCTACACCGAGCCAGAATGGTTCGCTCCATACTTCTATTGTCGAGGGATGTGTCATTCGGTTGATGTTGAGCTTATTCGTGTTCTGAGATGATATGTGCGTTACTCATTTATGCTATGAGGAGTTGTGATTCATTGGTTATGTGCACAGATGGTGCGGTTCTATTTGAGCTTTATAGTGGAATTTGAGCATGATGAGTATTTGGGTATTGCATGATCGATTGCGTAATGGTTATGTTCTTTCAGGTTTTGTGTGGTATTTTTGTCATTTGCCTCTCCGTGGTTATTGATTTTGAGCAGGGTGGCTCAGGGTATATAATAGGGACCAACGTTTGGATGGGGACATCTATTGCAGCGGAGCTATGTTAAGGCATGAACCTTGTGTTAGAATCGGGTGATGGTTCTACGGTGTATGATGAATTTTTAGCATTTCGTTGTGGCGGTACTTGTTAATCTAGCGGGGCAGTTCTCTCATTTGAGTCATTTTCCATGACTGGGTACATTTGAATGTTGCATATTAGTGCACGGATGGCACGAGTTGTGGCTCCGAGTTATATTGGTGCGGTATGTCTGTGGAACAGTTATGTTTAGTAATGGTCATTGGACCTGGAATGGGTACTATCAGGTTTAATTTCGGTATATTCAAGAGTATAATATTGAAAGTCGGCTCAGAAAGTGATTATAGTTCCGGTTGGGGCGAGAGACCTCCATGACTTGTTGGTCTGATAAAGGGTTACGAGATTCTGCATGATTCTTTTATTATCAATAGTGTATGAAGGTTTTGGGATGAGGTTTGGTTCGATATGGGTTTAATACTAGTATTTGGTTGGTTTTGGAGTAGTCACTGTGGTCAGGAATGGTGTTATGAGCATGTGAGTTGTGTAATATGTTAGGTGATTGTGTCCGTGGTTATGGTTATAGTTATGGCTTGATACAGCTTGTTCAGACTCAAACATGGTGTAAATGTAAGATTCATGTCTTGAAAGAAATTCTAAAGGTTGGAAATTAAATTCCAAGGTTTATGGGATAAAGTTAAATCAATGATTTCAGTTGTATTGTGTTGCCAAGCTCATATGGAATAGGGTGACGAACCCCGGGTACGCGTGTGGTAAGATGGAACAGTGATTTGATGGCTTGGAAACAACTCTTGGCACGTTCGAGGACGAACGTATGTTTAAGTGGGGGAGAATGTAACGACCCAACCAGTCGTTTTGAGTATTACAACCCTGTTTCCCCATTTACTACTCAAATTGGGCTTTATAGTTGTTGTGTGACTTGCCAGGGTGATTGGTTCGGGTCCGGTGAGGTTTTGGAATGAATTGGAACACTTAGTTCCAAGGTTTAAAGCTTAAGTTAAAATAGTGACCAGATGTCGACTTATGTGTAAGCGACCTCGGAATTTAATTATGATGATTCCAATAGCTCTGTATGGTGATTTTGGACTTAGGAGCGTGTCCGAAAAATTATTTGGAGGTCCGTAGTAGAATTTGGCTTGAATTGCCCAAAGTTGACTTTTTGGAAAGTTTGACCAGGGGGTTGACTTTTTGACATCGGGGTCGGAATACGATTCTGGAAATTGGAATAGGTCCGTAATGTGAAATGTGACTTGTTTGCAAAATTTGAGGTCAATCCGACGTGATTTGATGTGTGTCGGCGCAAGTTATAGAATTTAAAGTTTCAAGGTTCAATGATTTCGAATTGAGGTGTAATTCGTCGTTTCTATGTTGTTAGGTGTGATTTGAGGCCTCGAGTAGGTTCGTGTTTGTTATGGGACTTGTTGATACAATTGGTTGAGGTCCCGGGGCCTCGGGTGAGTTTCAGACGGTTAACGGATCAAATTTGGACTTAAGGAAATGCTGGAACTGCTGCCTACTGGTGTGATCGCACCTGCGAAGATTTTGATCGCAGGTGCGAAGCCACATGTGCGTGAGATCAGTCGCAGAAGCGGCCAAGAGTGGGACTGGGCAGTGCTCGCAGGTGCGAGGAATTTTACCGCATCTGCGAGGCCGCAGGTGCGAAAGTGTTGCGTAGATGCAGACTGGGGTTGGCGTGAGGCGACCATAGGTGCGAAGGGAAAAGCGCATCTGCGAGCCCGCAGATGCGAGAAAAGGGACGCAAATGCGAGGTTTTTGGGAGGCTGGCTGTTTCCACAGGCGCGCATGTTTTTCCGCAAAAGCGAATGCGCAGGTGCGCAAATCTTGTCCGCAGATGCGGAAATCGACTGGGCAGAACCTTAAAATTCGAAGGTTCAATATTTGTCACCCATTTTCGGATTTTGGAGCTCGGGTTGGGCGGTTTTGGAGAGGAAATTTTCCACATAACTTGGGGTAAGTGTTCTTAACTCCCTTGTGATTATATTCCATGAATTCATTTTTATTTTTGGTGTAAGATTACTAAATCTTCAAGAGAAATAGAAGGAAATTTCTATAATGTAACAAAACGAATTTTTCAAGTTTGAATATCGATTTGAAGTCGGATTTGAGTGAAATTAGTATGGTTGAACTTGTAATTGGATGGGTTGTCGTATTTTGTGAGTTTCGTCGGATTTCGAGACATGGACCCCACGAGTGATTTTTAGGGCGTAATTTCAGATTTTGTGGCAATTATTAGCATTTTGATATAGAATTAATTTCTATGAATTGTGTGGACTGAATCAAATTAATTTTGGTAGATTCGAGTCGTTTGGGAGTTGATACGCGCATAATGGGATTTCTGGAGCATTGTTTAGCTTGCTCGACATTGGATTCAGCTTGTTCGAGGTAAGTAACTCTTCTATTCTTGGAGTTGAGGGTATGAACCCTGAATATATGTATTTTGTGAATTGTTGGGAGGTGACGCATATGCTAGGTGATGGGCGTGTGGGCGTGCACTATAGAAATTATGACATAATTATTTATGTGGAATTTTATAGTAAATGATCTTGGCATTTTTCATGTGGTTTTATGAGTTAAAGAAATTGAGCTAAAAAGCATATTAAGAATCATCTTGAGGCTATGTGCCAATATTATTGGGACTCACAGAGGTCATATTGCTGTGAATTATTTGTTTTAAATTGAAAATTCATACTCAGTCATATTCATTTCATTGCATATCATAACTTAGTTTTATGACTCTATTTTGATGCTTACAAATGTTTTGGGCCGAATACCTTATTTTTCTGAAATGCCCGAGTGGCTTGAGAGGTCTATGACTGAGTGAGGCCAAGGGCCTGATTGTGAGGATGAGTGTGGATCGGGGTTGCCCGCCTGCAACATACTTTATTATTATAGCACGCGAGTTGTCCGTGCAGCACATGAGTTATCCGTACAGATTATAGCGCTTGGGCTGAAAGAGCCCCTCCGGAGTCTGTACACACCCCCCAGTGAGCGCAGGTACCTACTGAGTGCGAGTGCTGAGTGATTGGGAGGCAAGAGTGATTGTGAGGCATGCCCGAGTGGTAAGAGTGATTGTGAGGTATGCCCGAGTGGCACGAGTGACTGTGAGTTTTGCCCGAGGGGCTGTATATGAGTGATGTTCTTCCCGGGGGGCTGTTTATGATTTTATCATTGAGGTGCATTGCATTGGCATGCACACATGACATACATGCATAGGGATGTATTTCCTCGTGCTGTACTACTTCACATTATTCATGATTTTTCACACATTGTTGACAGATGGGCATAGTGATGCATTTGTTTTTTTTTTACACGGGTTATCCGGAAGGAAAATGAAACATCCTATTTATTATTGACAAGATTTTGAGAGAAATTTATTGTTTTCAAACTATTCATATTTTTGGCAACTCCAGCAAACGATTTGGGTTTTCACTGATGTATTTGAAATGAAGAACTATAATATTTTTTGAAATCACTATTTGGCTGAGTATTGTTTTTCCTTGAGTTACTTCTGGTATTATTTGCTTTATGTTGTTATGGATTGTTGTGGACTATTGGTTTTGGACCCGGCCTTGGTGGAAGCTCGTCACTACTTTCAACCTACGGCTAGGTTTGTTATTTACTCAGTACATGGGGTCGGTTGTACTGATACTACACTTCTGCACATTGCGTGCAGATGTTAGCTGTTGTTGTTGTTGCTGTGCTCGATGGTTGCGGGACTTGAAGATGTACCCGCATTCCTGTTGTAGCTGCCTCTTGTTCAGGGTAGCCTTAGATTTATAAAAGCTCTGTTTATGTATTATTCAAACAGATTGTGTATTTATTTCATTTTCGCTTTGTATATTCTATTCTTAGAAGCTCATGATTTGTACTACCAGTTTTTGGGAAAAAGTATTAGTTTTAGATATTTTCTTTTAATTAATTGCATCGTTAATTTCATTGGAATCAGATAGTTGGTAATTGGCTTACCTAACGGGTTGGGTTAGGTGCCATCACGACTAGTTGTATTTTGGGTCGTGGCAGACAGTTAAACTCGCTTCCTCTAGTGCCTTGGTTGCGTACGTACCCTTCGCTAAATAGAAATCCCATACGAACTACATAGTCTTTAATACCACCAGCTATTTCAGATCTACATCCACCTCGTGACCCTACCACAATTTATGATGATTAGGTAATTAATTAAACCTTCTTAATATCATGCTTATCAACCAGATGTGAGAACCTGCTACACCCCATTGTGCACAACTGAATGATCTCTCAATACTTCCGTATCCTCTATCTGAATGACACATTGTAAAAATGGTTGAGCTACCCTGGCTCTCTTATAACCCCTTTATAGTATCATGAACCGTTGATGCATAGTTGATACCGAGTGCGCAATTTCAAACACGAGCGGATGCAAAAGAACATAAGATATATACTTCAAGCCGAATAATGTCGCACGATGAGGAATGAAAGAAGTGAAATTGTTTTCCTACTAGCTCTGTAGCCTCTCGAAGATAAGTACAGACGTCTCCGTACCGATCCGCAAGACTCTACTAAACTCGTTCGTGACTCGTAGAACCTATGAACCTAGAGCTATGATACCAACTTGTCACGACCCAAAATCCCACCACAAACGTCGTGATGGCACCTAGTCTTTAAGACTAGGTAAGCCGATTACAATTACCTTTTGAATCCATTTGTTTTTTTAAAAAAAAAAAAACCAACAATGAAAATAATTACAATATATAACCTCCCAAGACTGGTAGTACTGAGTCACGAACTCTAACTGAATATATGGAATGATCACGAAGACCGAATATACAATACTGTTTGATTATAAATTAACATTACAATGAAATGAAAAGACTCTGAGGGACTGCGGCGGCCAAGCAGCTCTACCTTGAATCTTTACGATCGCGCTTTAACTCTGCTCAAGTCTGATACCTCCAATGCCTGGCTCTGCACAAAAATATGTAGAAGTGTAGAGTGAGCACACCACAGTGGTGCCCAGTAAGTATCAAGACTAACCTCAATTGCGTAGAGACGAGGTAAAGTCAAGACACTCATTAGTCTAGTAACATGTGCAATATAAATATACAAAATACTAGGAAACAATAACAATAAGGACAGGATAAAACAACCAGTGATATGCACAACGGACAACAAGAATAACATTAATATCCCTCAACAATTAATAAACACAATTACACCCAATTAAATTAAGTCCTTCAAATAAATGTCTTTCACATATAATTCCTTCATATAATTCTTTTTGAATAAAAATCCTTCCAAATAAATATTTTGAATATAATTCTTTCAATTAAAAAGTCACCATGTGACACCTCATTTCATAATCATAAAAATACGGGTCTCAGCCCATTTTCATATTTTTCGTAAACACGGGTCTCAGCCCATTTTCATATTTTCACGGCACCTCGTCCCCATAATTAAATCATCATGTTTTTCCGGCACCTCGTGCCCTCAATTCATATCTCAACTGCACGAACAACTCACGTGCCAAATATCCTCAATGTATATAAGATCCACATGATCAATCTATTTCCACTAAAGTGAGTTTAGAATTTTTAAATCAAGTAAGAAATCAACAAAGAATTAAATTTATTTTTAGAATTTATTTGGGTGAAGAAAGTGACATTTCACTTAAATTAAGGCATAAGATAAACTACTGATTTGGTTGTAAAACTATTTAATTTAAAATAAAATAATAATTCCTTTTTATTTAAATCAACTCAATCATAGAAAATCAGTAAGAAAACCCAGAAATATACTTTTTCAGAGTCACGTGCTAAAAAGTCAAAGCCAACAAAATATAACTAGGAACACAAAACACATGATAATAAAGTCAACTAGTACATCACGGAAGAAAACAAGAATTTACATATTCAATGAAACAAAATCACCAAGACAGGAACATAAATAAAGAAATATCAACAGGGCAATCCCGAGGTACCGCGTCGTAGTCCCAAATCATAAATAAATTCACAATATCTCATTTTATTATATCACCGCGGGAGCCTTCACATTTAATTTTTAAATAAATTATTTCCCCCCAAAATGGCATTCCGCGTTTTAGCCATCCTTATCACACCACATGGCTTCTAGTAGTTCCCCTACTAGCCACGCGTTTCAAGCTACCCTTATCTCACTGCATGCGTTTCAACACCCTGACCTTATATCACCGCATGACTTCTAGTAGTTCCCTTACTAGCCATGCGTTTCAAACCACCCTTATCTCACCGCATGCGTATCAATATCACAATATTTCACAAATCGCACCTCAAGTGTCCAAATATCACAACATAATACAACTTGCACCTCAAGTGCCCAAATATTATAACATATCACAAATTGCACATCAAGTGCTCAAATCTTACAACATATCACAAATTGTACATCAAGTGCTCAAATATTACAACATATCACAAATTTCACATCAAGTGCTCAAATCTTACAACATATCACAAATTGCACATCAAGTGCTCAAATATTACAACATATCACAAATTGCACATCAAGTGCTCAATTATTACAACATATCATAAATTGCACATCAAGTGCTCAAATATTACAACTTGCCACAGAAATCAACAACACATTATTTTTCCACAATAAGGAGCCATGACTCGATCATAATGTGCACAACATCTTAACAAAATGTTCGGGAGTGAACAACTCAACCGAATAATATTTCACAATTTGGCACTTTGCCTCAATATGATTCACGGCCTTTATAGTTTAATACCAAATTTTCCACAACGTGAACTGAAAAGTAATTCATCTTATCAACTAAATTTTCCATTTTAATTATTTATAGGTAAAATCAATAATGAAAGTGCTTTCCATAAAAAAATGGCAACTCAAACAAACACAGAGTTCACATAAAAGTCAAGTGACAATCACACCAATTTATCCTATAAAAATAACCTCGGCGAACAAAGAATGAGGTATGACAAATAAGGGATTTAATAAGTTACAACAATTTTCCAACTTAATACTTAAGGGCGTCTACGATTTTCAACCGATATAATTTGCACATATAAACCGAGTATGTACTCGTCACCTCGCGTACATGGTTTTCAATTACACAATTTTCACATAAGACTCAATGCCTAAGGGATAATTTCCCCACTTGTGGTTATGCAAGATACTTACCTTTTTGAAGTTATGTCAATATTCCATAATCGCCTTCTTGCTTGAATTTGACCTCCAAACCCCTCGAATCTAGCCACAAATAATTTGATTCAGTCAATAAAATTTATTGAAATTAATTCCATAAGAAAATACTAATTTTCAAACAAAAAATCCGAAATTAGCTCAAAAATCGACCGTGGGGCCCAAATCTCGGAACCCGACAAAAGTTACAAAATCCGAAAGCCCATTCAACCACGAATATAACCATACCAATTTTACCAAAATCCGACCTCAACTCGACCTCCAAATTTTCAAATCTTATTTTCAAATCCCTAAGTTCAAACTCCCGATTTACACCTCAAAAATATGTAATCTAGTCGAATTAGTCGATGATAATTCAATATTATGGAGTAGAAATAATTACAAGTGACTTACCTCAAGTTTCCCTTGAATTCTCTCTCAAAATCTCCCCAAAAACCATGCTTGAAGGCCCAAAAATGGCAAAACTCGGAACCCCTCTGTTTTTAACATTCTGTCCAGTATTTTCGCACCCGCGGTGATTTCTTCGCACCTCGGTCTTCGAATCTGCGGTGTTTTCTTCGCACCTGCGGACTTCGCACCCGCGATGATATCTTTGCGCCTGTGGTCTTCGCACCCGCGATGATTTTTTCGCACCCGCGGTGCCTGGACAGCCCATGCATTTTCGCATCTGCGAATCATTCCTCGCATGCGCGAGCTCGCACCTGCGGCCCTTTTTCGTGCAGATGCAATCACACCAGCAGTCCAGTTGCTTCAGCTCCTCCTCCAAATCCAAATTCGATCCGTTAACCATCCGAATCTCACCCGAGGCCCTCGGGACCCCGTCCGAACATACCAACAAGTTTCATAACATAACACGGACCTACTCGAGGTCTCAAATCATATCAAACAACATCAAAACGATGAATCGCACCTCAAATCAAAATCTATGAACTTTGAACTTTCAAATTCTATATCTTGTGCCGAAACATATCAAATCAATCCGGAATGACTTCAAATTTTGCACACAAGTCATAAATGACATAACGAAGCTATTCAAATTTCCAGAATAAGACTTTGACCCCGATATAAAAAAAGTCAACCCCCCGGTCAAACTTTTCAAAATTTAATTTTTGCCATTTCAAGCTTACTTCCACTACGGACCTCCAAATAATTTTCTGGATACGCTCCTAAGTCCAAAATCACCATACGGAGCTATTGACATCATCAAAATTCCATTCCGGAGTCATCTTCACACAGTTCCGACTATGGTAAAAATCCTAAGACTTAAGCTTCCGTTTTGGGGACCAAGTGTCCCAAATCACTCCAAATCATCCGGTAGCTGAATTCAACCACGCACGTAAGTCAATACTCATAATAAGAAGCTGCTCAGGGCCTTATGCCGCCAGAAGGGGCTTAAATTCTTAAAACGACAAGTCGGGTCGTTGCAAAAATAAAAATAGAAAGAAAAAAATTTATCACAAATTATTTAAAATACATATCGTCTTCTACTGTTGCATTATATTGTAACTCTTTCAAGGTTGTGTTTCAACCAATTTAACTTGTAATACTATATTATAACTTATTTTACTCTATTTTTTGGATATCCTTTACCAGCAACATTGTGCTTATGGAAATATATTTATGAACCCTAAGAATCTATCAACTTGAAAAAATAATTTTACTTATGTCACGACCCAATTTCTCCTCTGTTGGGTATCGTGATGGCACCTAGTCTTAGGGACTAGGTAAGCCTAACAATAACTGAATAACAACCATAATAAATAACATCTAACAACTTGCAATGGAATTCTTTATAAAAATTTACAATTCACAAAACCGGCAGTACTAGTGAGAATGAAAATTAGAAGGTGACTCCGAAGCCTGCGAATGCAGCAACATGTTTACCTTGAGTCTCCACAGCAACAATCTGCACAGCTAGTTAATGATCAACTGACTTCGAAATACCTAGATCTGCACAAAAATCTACAGAAGTGTAGCATGAGTACACCACGGCGGTACCCAGCAAGTATCAAGACTAACCTCAGTGGAGTAGTGACGAGGAACAGTCAAGACACTTACTGGACTAAATAACCTGAACAAGTATAAGTATAGAAATAACAGAGTATGAAATCTGCATAAAGACTACGCGATATGACTAACAATACATTAATTACAATAGGAAAGGACAACAAGTATCAGCGGAACACCATAATAATGACACAAAAGGGTGAACGTAAACACAACCTAAATCCGAAATCACAGATACAACAAGGACAAATAATAACTCAACAACAATGACTGCTTTCACATCAGGTTTTAGTCAACAAACTCCACGAGGTACCGAACCTCGGACAAATCATAACTCACGGGTCTCAATACCTGAACCCTAACACTTGGCATCTTGTGCCCTCATTATACCTCATAATCGCACTGATGACTCATGTGCCAAATAGATCCATTCTCACATATAGGAGAGTAAACAAGGGTGTTCATCTATACTCAACAATATCAAGAAAACTTCTTAACCGATAAGAGTGCTCAACTACGTGTATGCTTGTGCTAGTGTCCTAATATGGTTCATGCCCGCTAGTAAGTACAGGAAAAGAAATAGACAGCACGTAGAATGTTTTCACACAACTTTCCACAAGATAAAGCTCACACAGGTAAGTGCACCACTACACAAACATCAACAACAAGAATGCCCTCAGGCCATCATAAGTCATCACAAATCAATCCCTGATATAGCCCACCTTGTCTCGCCACGTGTGCAATAGTAAAGTAAATACCCGCCGTGTCTTGCCACACGTGCATAATAATGTTCCCGCTTTGTCTCGCCACATGCGCAACCCATATATATATATATATATATATATATATCCCGCGTTGTCACGCCACATGTGAAAATATCAATAGTAACAATAGCACGGCAAAAAGCTCGTGCAACCGCATCACAAAGAGATGTCAACAAAGGGCACTCCCGAGATATCGTCTTGTAGTCCCAAAAGTAAATGCTCAACATGGGATCTTTCGAGGTACCGCCTCGTAGTCCCAAAGTAAATATGCAAGACAGGGAGATCTCCCGAGGTATCGCCTCATAGTCCCAAAGTAAATATACAATAACAACAAGTACAACAACAAATATAACACTAATACAAGGGTACGACAAATAAATCAACTCAAGAACCTTCGATCGCAAGAAAAGGTAAAACTAGTTCGCAAGGAATAGCCATAATAAAGAATACTAGGCGTAATAAGACAGCTCAACAGGGAAGAAAATAATATATAACAATGATCCCATAATATACGGTTCAACAACAAGAAAACTAACACGAGTCAAATAATTCCAAATAAGGGCAAGTCAACTAAGGCATAGGGTATCTAAGCTTCTTTTAAGTTTGGATAATTATGAAAGAGATGTAACAAATTCAAATAAAGGTAGGCGGCAGAAATATAACCATAACTTCAATTAAGGGTGAACATTTACAAAAAAGGATAACTACAACTTCAAATAAAGATGAGCAGTTAGGGAAAAAGCAATATGACAATAGAAGAGATAACAATTTTAGTTAAGGCATGTATGAATCAAATGAACAACAAGAGTGGATCATGAAGCAATTAATTTTAATAAAAGCAGGTAGAAGTGCAACTAGTACTTTAGAAACGTAATCATAGCGGGAACAACTGTATATTCAATGAATACAAGGACCTAAGAACCCTAAAAGGCTAATTTTCCACAAATAAGTCCGAGCACGTACTAGTCACCTCCCGTACCCGGACTACAATTAGCATAGAAGACTCAATTCCTAAGGGGTAGTTTCCCCACACAAAGTTAGGCAAGATACTTACCTCGAACCAAGCTCAATAAATCGGTAACAATGCATTTCCATGAATATCCGACTCTGAGTGGCCCAAATCTTGCCAAACACAATTACACATCATGAATAAAATTACGAGAAACTAATTTAAATAATAAATCTAAGACTTTAGCAAAGAATCAAAAATTTAGCCCAAAATGTCGACTCGGGCCCACATCTCAGAATCGGGTAAAAGTCACAAAATAGAAACACCCATTCACTCATGAGTTCACTCATACCAAAATTATCCAAATTCGATGTCAAAATCCTAATCAAAACTCAAAAAATTATTTGAAGAACTTCTCCCATTCCCCCCCCCCCAAAATTCTCAAACAAATTCCTTAATTAAATGCTGAATTCAACTATAGATTAATGAGTTATAACCATAAAAGAGTTAAGAATCGTTACCCACAAGCTTACTTTGAAAATCCCTCGAAATTTCGCCTCAATCCGAGCTCTCTAGGTCAAAAATTGGAGAATGAAATCAACCCTCGCACTTAGCCCTTTTCTACCCAGCGATTTATGCTTCTGTGGGCTTCCAGTCGCACCTGCGACGCTGCACCTCCGGAAATTCCATCGCAGATGCAGAAATGACTTAAGTCCTCTGGTCCGCTTCTGCGAGCATAAGGTCGCACATGCGAGTGCGCGTCTGCGGATTCTTGTCCGCTTATGCGAAATCCTCACTCAGATCGCCTTCCGCTTCTGCGATCCCTTCTCCGCAGGCTAGGGCCACATCTGTGAGCTCCCTTCCGCACGTGCGAGTCCGCACGTGCTGCCACCCCACCGCAGGTGCGATTACACCAGAAGCTTGAAAGCTTCAGCAACTACACAAGTCCAAATTTCGATCCAATAAGCATCTAAAACTCACCCGAAGCACCCGGGACCTCAACAAAACATACCAACTAGTCCTATAACACCATACAAACTTAGTCGAGCTTTCAAATCACATCAAACAAAGCTAAAAACATGAATCACCCTCCGATTCAAACTTAATGAACTTGAAACTTTAAATTTCTACAACCAATACCGAAACCTATCAAACCACGTCCGATTTACCCCAAATTTTGCGCACATGTCATATTCAACATTACGGACCTACTCCAACTTCCGAAATTTGGAATCCGACCCTGATATCAAAAAGTCCACTTCCGGTAAAAATCTCCAAAAAATTAACTTTCGCCATTTCAAGCCTAAATCAGCTACAGACCTCAAATTCACAGTCCGGACACGCTCCTAAGTCCAAAATCATCCAACGGAGCTAACGGAACTGACAGAAATCCATTTCGGAGTCGTCTTCACACACTTCCGACTACGATTAAAATCCTAATACTTAAGCTTCCAAAACTTGCATCCTTCTTCCGATTTGACTCTGAATCACCCGATAACTGAATTCAACCACGCACACAAATCAATTCACATAATGCGAAGCTGCTCAGGACCTTATGTCACCGATCGAGACTTAAATTCTCAAAACGACCGTCCGGGTCGTTACATCATTCCCTTCTTAAACAAACGTTCCTTCTCGAACGTGCCTAGAATCACCTCGAAGTCATCAAATCACTGAATGCACACCTCTGACATACATCCGCAGGTGACCCCACGTCACCCCAATCCACATAAGCATGACGACACCATCTCAACTGTAATTTATTCTTTCTACCAAAACTGATAAGCCTTATAGTCAAAATTCTCACCTTCCGTTCATCTCCAAAAGACCCGATTCTAAATCCACACCCGATATCAATCTCAACCAGCTGCAAAAACTCATGCCTACACCCACAAGGTACGACCACTCAACATGACAAGCCACACATAGGCCCATAATAACCTTTCTTATCATAATAGTTGCCGTAATCAAAACCAACACTGGCAATTAGCCTCATATCCATTAGAACCCTATTTCAAACCTCCACAACACTGACAACGATGCAAGAAACATGAAGACCTCTTAACTATACACCCGAATCAACAAGTCACAACTAACACCATCGGACACGCACCCCGCAAGCTAGAACTCAAGAAGCACAAAACGAAAATGACTGAATATGTAAAGAGAAACACATAAGAGATATATCAAATAAGCCCAAAAGGCACAACCCTCTATCATTACCATACTATGAATCAATTTAAAAAGGAAGAATCAAGGTATATGAACAAATCACAAGGATCTCATCCTGATATAACTTCTACCGCGGCATGCAGCCCGACTCAAACATATCAAATCACATAGAATCGTGGGCGTCTCGCCCTCACTCTGAATCACAAGTCGAATACACATCATACCAATTGAAATCTTCCACTAACTCAATTCTGCCAATAAAAATCACAACACTTACTGAATTCTCACCCCGGTAGAGTATCAAATCAAAAATTGTAACCAAATTCTCAGGAATCACATCAAACCTGCCATAATAGACAACATGAATTCACTCCTATTCTCGTAACTTTCAATAAAGAATTAAAACAACGATAGACATGGCTATCACTCATAGAATATCCCAACGGGACAAACACATAAACATAACACTAGGTCATGAACTCACCCATAAGTGGGACAACAAATAGGGGAATTCGCCCCGATAAGCATAACAGAATCAAAATACGAATGTTGCCCTTCTATAACAAATCAAGAGCATACCTGTATGACATCATCTGGCACAGTGGCCTCAATCCTACTATATGAAACACATCAACGGGCCAGGCTTTTCCCTCTTGGGCGCCCTCTACTCGCCTGAATACTCTGCTGTGACACATCTGTCTGGAGTCTACGACAATCTCTCACCCTGTGGCTGGTGTCTCCACACTCGAAGCAACCTCTCTGCTGATGTGGTTGTGGGAACTGTGCGGTACAGGTACTTTGAGACCCCTGAGCACCTGAAACACTATGTGAAGCCTGAAGTGCAAACTGAACTGGCTGACTCACAAAACCTCTACCATGTCATACCCTGCCTCCAAAATAATGACCAGTGGATCTCTCTGGTCTACAAGGCCTCCTCGCCTCCCTGTCCTCTCTCTCCGGACCTCGTATGTCCTCTCTTTCCTGATCTTACATGCCCTCCACTCGGCGAGCGATCCCTACCACCTGCTGAAATGAAACATTCGACTCCATTTCCCGAGCCATGTTGAACCAAATATCATGTCTGAGCCCTTCAATGAATCTACGGACACGTTCTCTAACTGTAGCGACCAAAACAGGTGCATGTATGGCCAAATCACTGAATCTAACTGCATACTCTGACACTGACATAGTGCCCTGGCGCAGATGCTCAAACTCTGCGCGCCATGAATATCGAAGGGACTGAGGTACAAACTCTCTCAGGAACATCTCTGAAAACTGACCCCATGTAAGTGAAGCTTACTCGGCCGGGCTACCCAACTCATACGCCTGCCACCACTGATAAGCCGCTCCCTTGAGGTGGAACGTAGTAAAAGCAACCCCGCTCGTCTCCACAATACCCATAGTACGGAGAATGCGGTGACACTCCTCTAGAAAACCCTAGGCATTATATGTCTCCAATCCACTGAAGGTAGGAGGGTGGTACTTCTTATACCTCTCAAGTCTAAGCTGTTCTTTCTCAGATGATGTTGCCCTAACCACAGGCTAAACTGGGACCACATGCTGTGTCGCCATGACACTTGGAACCTGACCAACATGAACTCGTTGCTCTAGAGTCTGGGTAGTGGGAGTCTGAGCTCTTCCCCCGGTCTTTGAAATAGCTGGTGCAACCGGAATCAACTCCGCCTGAACCAATGTACCAAACATGCTCAGGAACTGTGCTAAGGTCTCTTGAAGTCCGGGGGTAACAACAGGTGCCTCGGGTACCTGCCCCTCCAACTTGAACTACTGGCGGCTCCTCAACTGCTGCTCTGGTAGGTGCCCTAGCTGTGACACATGCTCGTCGTCGGCTTGTGCCCCTAGCGACATCTGCTTCGGGGGTAACGTCATCAGTAACTGCAGCTCGCGTTCTCACCATCTGTGAGAGAATGGAATGATAAAAGTTCAACTTCGAGATCAATGAACTCGCACAATAGGAATGAAGGAAGTGAAACTATCCTAATAGTTCCGTAGCCTCTCAAAGATAAGTACAGACGTCTCCGTACTGATCCGTAAGACTCTACTAAACTCGCTTATAACTCGTAGCACCCATAAACATAGAGCTCTGATACCAACTTGTCACGACCCAATTTGCTCTCTGTTGGGTATCGTGATGGCACCTAGTCTTAGGGACTAGGTAAGCCTAACATTTACTGAATAACAACCATAATAAATAACATCTAACAACCTGAAATGGAATTCTTTATAAAAATTTATAATTCTCAAAACCGGTAGTACTAGTCATAAGCTCTACAGAGTTTGTTATAATTTTCTAAATACCACTGTTTGAAATAAAGTAAATAGTGTGAATGCAAATCAGAAGGTCCGAAGCCTGCGAACGCGCAACAGGTTTACCTTGAGTCTCCATAGCAACAATCCGCACATCTAGCTAATAATCAACTGACTTCGAAATACCTAGATCTGCACAAAAATCTGCAGAAGTGTAGTATGAGTACACCACGACGGTACCTAGCAAGTATCAAGACTAACCTCAGTGGAGTAGTGACGAGGAACAGTCAAGACACCTACTGGACTAAATAACCTGAACAAAGTATCAGTATAGAAACAACAAAGTATAATATCTACATTAAGACTACGCAATATGACTAACAATACAGTAATTGCAATAGGAAAGGACGACAAGTATCAGTGAAACACCATAATAATGACACAGAAGGATGAACGTAAACACAACCTAAATCCAAAATGACAGATACAACAAGGACAGATAATAACTCAACAATAATGACTTCTTTCACATCACGTGCCAAATAGAGCCATTCTCACATAGAAGGCAAGTAAACAAGGGTGTTCATCTATACTCAACAATATCAAGAAAACTTCTTAACCGATAAGAGTGCTCAATTACGTGTATGCTTGTGCAAGTGTCCTAACATAGTTCATGCCAGCTAGTAAGTACAGGAAAAGAAATGGACAACACGTAGAATATTTTCACACAACTTTCCACAAGATAAAGCTCACACAGGAAAGTGCACCACTACACAAACATCAACAACAAGAAGGCCCCCAGGCCCCCAGGCCATCACAAATCAATCCCTGACATAGCCCACCTTGTCTCGCCACGTGTGCAATAGTAAAGTAAATGCCCGCCTTGTCTCGCCACACGTGCATAATAATGTTCCCACCTTATCTCGCCACACACACACACACACACACACACACACACACACACACATATATATATATATATATATATATATATATATATATATATATATATATATATATATATATATAGCCTTATCACGCCACATGTAAAAATATCAATAATCACAATAGCACGGCAAAAAGCTCGTGCAACCGCATCACAAAGAGATGTCAACAAAGGGCACTCCCGAGATATCGTCTCGTAGTCCCAAAAGTAAATGCTCAATAGGGGATCTCCCGAGGTACCGCCTCGTAGTCCCAAAGTAAATATGCAAGACAGGGAGATCTCCCGAGGTATCGCCTCGTAGTCCCAAAGTAAATATACAAGAACAACAAGTACAACAACAAATATAACACTAATACAAGGGTACGACAAATAAATCTACTCAAGAACCTTCGATCGCAAGCAAAGGTAAAACTAGTTCGCAAGGAATAGCCATAGTAAAGAATATTAGGCGTAATAAGACATCTCAATAGGGAAGAAAATAATATATAACAATGATCCCATAATATACGGTTCAACAACAAGAAAACTAACACGAGTCAAATAATTCTAAATAAGGGCAAGTCAACTAAGGCATAGGGTATCTAAGCTTCTTTTAAGTTTGGATAATTATGAAAGAGATGCAACAAATTCAAATAAAGGTAGGCGGCGGAAAGATAACCATAACTTCAATTAAGGGTGAACATTTACAAAAGGGATAACTACAACATCAAATAAAGATGAGCAGTTAGGGAAAAAGCAATATGACAATAGTAGAGATAACAATTTTAGTTAAGGCACGTATGAATCAAATGAACAACAAGAGTGGATCATGAAGCAATTAATTTTAATAAAAGCAGGTAGAAGTGCAACTAGTACTTTAGAAACGTAATCATAGCGGGAACAACTGCATATTCAATGAATATAAGGACCTAAGAACCCTAAAAGGCAATTTTCCACAAATAAGTCCGAGCACGTACTTGTCACGTCCCGTACCTGGACTACAATTAGCATAGAAGACTCAATTCCTAAGGGGTAGTTCCCCCACACGAAGTTAGGCAAGATACTTACCTCGAACCAAGCTCAATCAATCGGTAACAATGCATTTCCACGAATATCCGACTCTGAATGGCCCAAATCATGCCAAACACAATTACACATCATGAATAAAATTACGAGAAACTAATTTAAATAATAAATCTACGACTTTAGCAAAGAATAAAAAATTCAGCCCAAAAAGTCGACTCGGGCCCACGTCTCAAAATCGGGTAAAAGTCACAAAATAAGAATACCCATTATCCAAATAAGAACACTCATGAGTTCACTCATACCAAAATTATCCAAATTCGATGTCAAAATCCGAATCAAAACTCAAAAATATATTTAAAGAACTTCTCCCCCCCCTCCCCTCCAAATTTCTCAACCAAATTCCTTAATTAAATGATGAATTCAACTATAGATTAATGAGATATAACCATAAAATAGTTAAGAATCGTTAGCCACAAGCTTCCTCTGAAAATACCTCGAGATTTTGCCTCAATCCGATCTCTCTAGGTCAAAAATTGGAGAATGAAATCAACCCTCGCACTTAGCCCTTTTCTACCTAGCGATTTCTGCTTCTGCGGGCTTCCGGTCGCACCTGCAATGCCGCACATGCGGAAATTCTATCGCATGTGAGGAAATGACTTAATTCCTCAGGTCTGCTTCTGCGAGCATAAGGCCGCACCTGCGAGTGTGTGCCTGCGAATTCTTGTCCGCTTCTGCGAAATCCTCACTCAGTTCGCCTTCCGCTTCTGCGATTCCTTCTCCGCAGGAGCGGCTTCAATTTTGCACCCCTTTTGTCGCACCTGCGACCACTGGTTACCCAGACCAGGGCCGCATCTGCGATCTCCCTTCTGTACGTGCGAGTCCGCACCTGCAGTCACCCCATTGCAGGTGCGATTACACCAGAAGCTTGAAAGCTTCAACAACTACACAAGTCCAAATTTCGATCCATTTAGCATCTGAAACTCACCCGAGGCCCCCGATACCTCAACCAAACATACCAACTAGTCCTATAACGCCATACAAACTTAGTCGAGCTCTCAAATTACATCAAATAACGCTAAAAATACGAATCACCCTCTGATTCAAACTTAATGAACTGGAAACTTTAAATTTCTACAACAGATGCCCAAACCTATCAAACCACGTCCTATTGACCCCAAATTTTGCACACAAGTCATATTCAACATTACGGACCTACTCCAACTTCCGAAATTTGGAATCCGACCCCGATATTAAAAAGTTCACTTCCAGTCAAAATCTCCAAAAAATTGACTTTCGCCATTTCAAGCCTAAATCAGCTACAGACCTCAAATTCACATCCCGAACACGCTCCTAAGTCCAAAATCACCCAACGGAGCCAACAAAACCGACAGAACTCCATCCCGAAGTCGTCTTCACTCAGTTCCGACTAAGATCAAAATCCTAAGACTTAAGCTTCCAAAACATGCATCCTTCTTCCGATTTGACTCCGAATCATCCGGTAGCTGAATTCAACCACGCACGCAAATCAATTCACATAATACGAAGCTACTTAGGACCTTATTCCGCCGATCAAGACTTAAATTCCCAAAATGACCGGTCGGGCCGTTACAACTTATATGATGAATTTGAAAAAACAAAAAATTGATATTTTTTGCTAATTATCTAAAGCAAAGACTTAATTATCTGTTCTAAATAATTTAGTTCTTGTCGATTCTAATTCTTAATATTAGCTCGTATCAATTTTTAATATTTAACTATAATTATAATTATATCTAATAAACGTTTAATTATTTTCAAATAATAAAACATAGCGCATAAATATTGTCTAAAATACGATAACAAAAATAAAGAGAAGAAGTAATTTTATATATTATGGTCACCCTTTTTTGTACTAATGGTATTTGAAGTCGATCAACATATCATTTTTTTTAAAAGAAGTTATAATAAAAAAATAAAAAAATAGTTATTTGTAACTATTAGATTTGTACAATATGTCAAGAACGTAGTATAAACAATTAGTAAAAGAAACTAATGTTAATTCAGTAGTCAAAGAAAGTTCAACAGCGAGAAACTCGACTCATCACCCAATCAGTCGTTCCATCAAACGAATCAAAATATTACCGTAAAATAACTTGTATAGGAATATAAAGACTTCCTCTATTCAATTTAACATACAGATCTTACAAATAAAAGTTCAAAAAGAAGAGGCATGCATGCTAACATAGTTGAAGTACTCATTCTTCTTATATCGAAAGTTAAACATAACCTAGAAAATAATGATCACAATTCAAAAGCCAAAAATTCAAGCACAAATAAATATAGAATATTTTTCTCTAATAAAGAAAACCTGAAAACTCACAAAGCTAGAGATCCAATAACGAAATCCAACCTATAATAATGAAGACCGTGGAATACTTCTTTTTTATAGAAGTATTTGCCAATGCAATTGAAAAAGAGAAAGAATCTATGTTAGGTAAAATTATGTATAGTTTCAATAGACAAAGAAAAAGAGTTCTAAAAAAGAAAAGAAAAATAAGGCCTATTAAAGGTAAAATTTCATAACCCAAAAAAGTACCCATAACCTAGAAAAAGGAACTAAAACTGAAGAAGAAAATAAAATTAGGAACTCCAAAAGCAAAAATTTTATAACAAAAAATAACACTCGTGGACCTAAAATTACTCCTAAACTTAAATGGAGTTGATAGTGAAGGACTCTTGAAAAGGAATTGAGAGAAATAATATGATTTTTTAAATCAAAATTCTAAGTATTAGGCAAATAATTAAATGAATATTATGATTTTTCAAATTAAAGTCCTAATAGTCCTAAACATTAGGGAAATAATTAACTGACTATATTTAGTATTAGAAAAAGAATTAATGACTATTCTTATAGTAAGAAAATAAGTTAAATTACTATTGTGTTTAATATAAATATATTTTTAAGGGGCATAAAAGGCGAACGACATTTCGCTAAGGGTCTTTGTACTTTTAATATAGTGTACGCATTTTATGCGTGTACCCCATATCAATGAATATATAAGTTTCTAAGTGTGAGATCTTGAAATTAGTAAATATTGATCTATTTAGCTATATTAATAAAGGAAGAAATCCTTCTCTACATAAATCCTCAGATGCCTTTGTGATGACCCAAAGGTCATCTTTAAATTTAATAATTATTTCTGTATTCTGAGACCTCAAATAGCACTATTCATAATTTCTCGACTTGCGTGCGTAGTTCGTATAATTTTTTGAAAAGTTTTTATGTGAAAAATTGATTAAAATGTGAAATAGAGCCTTAAAACTCAATTAAGTTGACTTTCGTCAATATTTTTAGCAAATGGACCCGGATCCGTATTTTAATAGTTTTGGTAGGTCCGTCTCGTGATTTGGGACTTGGGCGTATGGCCGAAATTTAATTTGGAGGTCCCTAGCTCATGTTATGGCCATTTAATGGAAACTAGTAATTTAAAGTAAAGGCTAAAGATTTTCAAAAATTTGACTACGGATTTGACTTTTTGATATCAGGGTTGGAATCCGATTCTGGAAATTTGAATAGCTCTGTTATATCATTTATGACTTGTGTGTAAAATTTGAAGTCATTCCGTATTCGTTTAATATGTTTTGGCACGAGTTTTGCAAATGGAAAAGTTTGAAAATCAAAAGTCCGAATCGAGGTATGAATTATAATTTCGGTATTGTTTGATATGATTTGAGATCCTGAGTAAGTTCGTATGATATTTTAGGACTTGGTGGTGTATTTGGTTGATGTTCCGGGGGCCTCGGGTGAGTTTCAGATGGTTAACGAATTGAATTTTGGACTTGGAACTTTGCTGGAATTTTTCTGATGCACTGTCTGGCTTCCTTCTTTGCGTTCGCGATAGGGGTCTCGCGTTCGCGAAGAGGGACTGGAGGCAGGAAAAATTTAGTCTTTGCGTTCGCGAAGGGGTAAAGGGCAGTGTTCATCACGAACGCATGGGTGTGTTCGCGTTCGAGTTCGCATAGAAGGGCGAGGCTTGGCCGAGCATCAAGTGATAAGGCTTTGCGTTCGCAAAGGGGAAACGCATTCATGAAGGCCAAGTTTGGCAAGGCATCGCATTCGCGAAGAAGAAATCTGGGGCAACACGAAATTTGCTTCGCGAACGCGAGGGTGCTATCGTGTTCGCGCTGAAGAAATCCCTAGACAACAAAACTTAAGTTCTAGAAATGGGATTTCGTCATATTTTTCATTATTCAAGATTTTGAGCTCGGGTAAGGCGATGTTTGGGTATTTTCACTGGAAAACATTGGGGTAAGTGTTCATTGTCCTATATTGATTATATTTCATGTTTTCATACTCATTTACATCATGAGTCCGTGAATTTATGGGAGAAAAATCAGATTTTTATAAAATCTTCCAAAAATGTAAAATGAAGATTTGAAAGCCAATCAGATGTCGGAATTTGATAATTTTTATATGGTTGGACTCGTCTCGGAACGGGTGTTCGGATTTCGTAAGTTTTTTCGAGATTCGAGATGTGGACCCCACTAATAATTTTTGAGATAAATTTCAGATTTTAATCTGAAAAATTAGTAAATTCATATGGAATTAATTCCTACGATTTGTGTTGAATATATTGAATTGTTTATTACTAGATTTGGGGATTTCAGACATGAATTCGCGAGGCAAAGGTTTATTGGATTCTTGAATTTGGTTGCAAAGCGAGGTAAGTGTCGTGGTTAACCTTGACTTGAGGGAGTAAGACTTATTTGTCTATTTGCTAAGTGATTTAATTTTCGGGTACAACGTATATGTGAGGTGACGAGTACTTATGCTTTGTGGTTGAGTCAAAGCATGCGGTTGGAATTTGTTTATCGAGAATAATTGCCTATTTAATTATGATATTCCTGCTGTAACGATCGGGTCGGTCGTTATGAGAATTTAAATCCCGTTTGGTGGTATAAGGTATTGAGCAGCTTCGTATTATGTGTATTGACTTGCGTGCGTGGTTGAATTCAGTTATCGGATGATTCAGAGTGATTTGGGACACTTAGTCCCTAAAACAGAAGCTTAAGCCTTAAGATTTTGACCATAGTCGGAACTGTGTGAAGATGACTCCGGAATAGAGTTTCGGCAGTTCCGTTAGCTCATTTGGGTGATTTTGGACTTAGGAGCGTGTCCGGATGGTGAATTTAAGGTCTGTAACTCATTTAGGCTTGAAATGGCGAAAGTAAAATTTTCGAAAATTTTGACCGGAAGTGGACTTTTCGATATCGAGGTCAGAATGCAATTTCGAGAGTTAGGACAGCTACGTTATGTTATTTGGGACTTGCCTGCAAAATTTGACATCATTCCGGGTTGATTTGATAGGTTTCAGCACGAGTTTTTGAAGTTGGAAGATTTAAAAGTTCATAAGTTCGATTCATGGCGCGAATTGTAGTTTCGGCATTGTTTGATGTGATTTGAGACCCCGAGCGAGTCCGTGTTAGGTTATGGAACCTGTTGGTATGTTTAGATGGGGTCCCGGAGGCCTCGGGTGAGTTTCAGATGGGCTATGAGCCATTTCCTCCTATTTTTGGACTGTTGTTTTTGTCATCTGGTTTCCTTAATCGCGTCCGCGTCACTTCCTCTGCGATCGCGTAGTGTAATTTTGGAGGATGAATTATTTGTTCTCCGTGTTCGTATAACTCCTTCCGCGATCGCGGAAGCCAGCCTTCCCCCTTCTTCACGTTCGCATCCGCTCCATCGCGTTCGCATAGTAGAAACTAGGAGCTGGGAGCTCATGACCATTTCCTCTACGCGTTCGCACTGTTCTATCCGCGAACGTGTAAGTGTGCTTTCCCCTCCTTCGCGTTCGCGTGCCGTTTCACGCGTTCATGTAGCCCAGTTCCTGGGCCATTATTTTCCTTCTTCGCGATCGCACATGATTGTTCGCGATCGTACAACACCAATTCCGGGCAGTAGCCATTTCCCCTTCGCGATCGCAGCTCATCTTCCGCGATCACGATGTACAAACACCTGGGCAGCAAATTATATTTTACAAATCGAGGGTTAGGCCATTTTTATCTTATTTTGATTTGTAGAGCTCGGTTTTGAGTGATTCTTTGTGTGGTTTTCAAGCAAATCGATTGGGTAAGTGTTCTTCACCTAGAATTTATTATACTCCATGATTTTATCTTTATTTTTATCATTTAATTTGTGTTTTGAGTTGAGGAAAATGGAGGTTTTTTGAAGAAAATTTCAAAATGAAAAATCATGTTTTGAGGGATGAATTGGTATCGGAATTTGATAGTTTTAGTATGGTTGAACTCGTATCGGAATGAGTGTTCGGGTTTTGTAAAATTTATCGGGTTCCGAGGTGCGGGCCCGGGGGTCGACTTTTGGGTCGGTTTTTAATTTTGATAAAGAACGAGGCTCTATGATCCGAAATAATTTCTTATGAGTTTTATTTGTGGTTTGAAGTTGTTTTGATTAGATTTGAGCCGTCCAGAGGCCATTTCATCGAGAAGATCATTTTTGAGTATCGATCTGCCTTCTTTGAGGTAAGTATCTTGTCTGACTCCTTGTGGGGGAACTACCCCTTAGGATTTGAGTCTTCTATGTTAATTGTAGTCCGGGTACGAGAGGTAACGAGTATGTGCTCTGACTTATTTGTGAAAAATTAACCTTTTTCTAGGTTCTTAGGCCCTTGTATTCACTGAATATGCAGTTGTTCTTGTTATGATTACGCTTCTTAATTACTAGTTTCACCTCTACCTGCTTAAGTAGAATGAATTGCTTCATGATTTACTCTTACTGTTTGTTTGATTCATATGTGCTAACTGAAATTGTTACCTTTCTATTGCCATGTTATCCTTTCTCTAACTGCTTATCTTTATTTGAAATTATTACTATCTCTTCTGTAATTGTTTAGCCTTAATTGAGGTTATGGTTACCGTTCCGCTGCTTCTTCTTAGCTGAATTTGTTGTATCTCTTTCCTAATTTCCCAATCTTAAAAGAAGTTAGATATCCTATATTTTGGTTGACTTGTCCTTATTTGGAATTATTCGACTTGTGTTAGCTTCCTCGTTGTCGGACTGTATATTGTGGACCATTGTTACATAGAATTTCCTTTCTTGTTGAGATGTTCTTATTATGACTAGCATTCCCTGATTATGGCTACTCCTTGTGAATTAGTTCCTCCATTTCTTTAAGTTCTGGAATCTCTGAGTTGATTTATTTGTCATACCCTTGTATTATTATCATTGTTGCCGTGCGGTTGTTGTTATTGTGATGCATGTGGTTTCTGCCGTGTGGTTGTTGTTATTGTGATGCACGAGGTTTCTGTCGTGCGAGTGTTATTGGATGTTTCCGAGCCGAATCGGATGTTTGTTTGTTTGGATATTAGATTGATGCACTTGGCTAATCAGTTTGTTAGATTGGATGTTTCCGAGCCGAATCGAGTTTTGGCCTGTATGGTTTCTCGGTCTTCTTTATATGATCGCATCAAAGAGCTCCAGTATGATGATCCACATATGCTTGTCCTTAAGGACACGGTTCAACACGGTAAAGCCAAGGAAGTCACTATTGGAGATGACGGTGTATTACGGATGCAGGGCAGGCTATGTGTACCTAATTTAGATGGGTTGCGTGAGCTGATTCTCCAAGAAGCTCACAGTTCGCGGTACTCTATTCATCCATGTGCTGCGAAGATGTATAAGGATTTGAGACAACACTATTGGCGGAGGCAGATGAAGAAAGATATATTTGGGTTTGTATCTCGGTGTTTAAGTTGTCAACAGGTAAAGTACGAGCACCAGAGACCAGGCGGATTGCTACAGAGACTTGAAATTCCAGAGTGGAAGTGGGAGCGTATTACCATGGACTTCGTAGTTGGACTCCCATGGACTTTGAGAAAGTTTGATATTATTTGGGTGATAGTAGACCGGTTGACCAAGTCCGCACATTTTATTCCAGTCGGTACTAATTATTCTTCGGAGCGGTTGGCTAGGATTTATATTCGCGAGATTGTTCACCTACACGGTGTGCCGGTGTTCATTATTTCAAATCGGGGTACGTAGTTTACCTCACAGTTTTGGAGGGTAGTGCAGCAAGAATTGGGCACACAGGTTCGGTTGAGTACAACATTTCACCCTCAGACGGTCGGACAGTCCGAGCGCACTATTCAGATATTGGAGGATATGCTACGCGCTTGTGTCATTGACTTTGGGGTTCATAGGATCAATGTCTGCCACTCGCAGAGTTTGCTTACAATAATAGCTACCAGTCAAGCATTCAGATGGCTCCGTATGAAGATTTATATGGGAGACGGTGTCGGTCTCCGGTGGGTTGGTTTGAGCCGGGTGAGGTTAGGCTATTGGGTACTGACTTGGTTCAGGATGCTTTAGAGAAGGTCAAAGTGATTCAGAAACGGCTTCGCACGGCACTGTCTAGACAGAAGAGTTATGCCGACAGGAAGGTTCGTGATGTTGTTCACATGGTTGGGGAGAAGTTTCTACTCAAGATTTCACCCATGAAAGGCGTGTTGAGGTTCGGGAAAAAGGGCGAGTTGAGCCCTCAGTATATTGCGCCTTTTGAGATACTTAAGAAAATTGGGGAGGTGGCTTATGAACTTGCTTTGCCACCTAGTCTATCAGGTGTTCATCTAGTGTTCCATATATCCATGCTCCGAAAGTATGTCGGGGATCCGTCTCACATTCTGGATTTCAGTACACTACAACTGGACGGTAATTTGACTTATGATGTGGAGCCGGTGGCTATTTTAGACCGGCAGGATCAGAAGCTGAGGTCAAAGAGCATAGCATCAGTGAAGGTGCAGTGGACAGGCCAACCAGTCGAAGAATCTACTTGGGAGACTGAGCAGGAGATGCGGAACAAATATCCACACTTATTTGAGACTTCAGGTAGTATTCTAAACCCGTTCGAGGACGACGTTTGTTTAAGAGGGGGAGAATATAACGACCCGGCCGGTCGTTTTGAATATTATAACCCCGTCCCCCCATTTACTGCTCAAATTATGTCTTGCAATTGATTTATGACTTATCGGGTTAGTTGGTTCGGGTTCGGAAGGAATTCGGAATGAAATAAGACACTTAGTTTCATAATTAAAAATTTAAGTTAGAAAAATAGATCGGATATGGACCTATGTTTAAACGACCTCGAATTTGAATTTTGTTGATTCCAATAGCTCCGTATGGTGATTTTGGACTTAGGAACGTGTCTGGAATATTACTTGGAGGTCCATAGTGGAATTGGGCTTGAAATGCCGAAAGTTGAATTTTTGTGAAGTTTGATCGGGAGGTTGACTTTTTAATATCAGGGTCGAAATCTGATTCTAAAAATTGGAATACCTCCGTTATGTCATTTATGATTTGTGTGCAAAATTTGAGGCCAATCGGACGTGATTTGATAGGTTCCGAAGTCGTTTGTAGAAATTGGAAATTTCAAAGTTCATTAGGCTTGAATCTATGTGTGATTCGTGTTTTAGTGTTGTTGGATGTGATTTGAAGGCTCGATTAAGTTCATATGATGTTTTAGGACTTGTTGGTATATTTGGTGGAGGTCCCGGGGTCCTCGGGTGAGTTTCGGATGGTTAACGGATCAAATTCGGACTTAGAAGTAATAGCTGAAGTTTCTGCCCTCTGCAGCAATCGCACCTGCGGAAATTCCATCGCAGGTGCGAGCTCGCAGAAGCGGTCCTAGTAAGCGCAGATGCGCAAATGGACTGTGGGGCAGTGGTCGTAGGTGCAAGGGAAATTCCGCACCTGCGTGGGCGCAGATGCGGAGGGACGCGCACAGACGCGGCTTGCACAAGAGCGCAAATAGGCGCGCTGATGCGGGCAAAGGCGCAGATGCAGGACTTTTTCTGCACATGCGGTTGGCGCAGAAGCGGCCAAGTTGCCGCAGGTGCGAAAACCTCTGGGCAGTAAAAAAAACAGAGGGGTTCCGAGCTTCAGCCATTTTTGGGCATTTCAAGCTCGGGTTGGGCGATTTTGAGCAAGGTTTTCACGGGAAAACTTGAGGTAAGTCCCTTGTGATCATTTCTACTCCATAATATTGAATTATCATCGAATAATCCGACTAGATTACATGTTTTTGAGGTGTAAATCGGGGGTTTTGAACTTAGGGATTTGAAATATGATTTGATGATTTGGAGGTCGAGTTGATGTCGGATTTTGGTAAAATTAGTATGGTTATACTCGTGGTGGAATGAACTTTCAGATTTTGTAACAATTGTCGGATTCCGAGACGTGGGCCCCACGGGCGATTTTTGAGCTAATTTTTGGATTTTTATGGAAAATTATTATTTTCTTATAGAATTAATTCTAATGAATTTTATTAACTGAAATGAATTATTTATGACCAGATTCGAGGCGTTTGGAGACCAATTCACGAGGAAAGGACATTGCAGAATAAGAATTTCACGGCTTGAAGTAAGTAACATTTTTAAATCTGGCCCTGAGAGTATTAAACCCCAGATTTTGGTATGATGTGATTATTTTGGAGGTGACGCACATGCTAGGTGACGGGCGTGTGGGAGTGCGCCGAGGGAATTGTGACTTGGTCCGTCCCGGAAAATCGTAAAGTTGAATAATTTGTTGTTAGCTATATGCTCTCTATGTGTTGATAAAATTTGACTGTAAATCATGTTAGAAATCATGCTTAGGCTATGTGATAGTATTGTTGGGACCCACAGAGGTCGTGTACTTGTTGAATTGCCTGCTAAATGCTATATTTGCTCAGTCTTAGTTTTTACTTGTACATTTTAGTGAGTTATCCGTGCAATATGTGAGTTGGCCATGCGGATCCTTATATTATACTATAGCACGTGAGTTGGCCGTGCAACACGTGAGTTGGCCGTGCGTATCCTTATATTATACTATAGCACATGAGTTGGCCGTGCGGATCCAGATATTTATATTATGGCACGTGAGTTGTCTATGCAACACGTGAGTTATCCGTGCAGATTATAGCGCTTGGGCTGTAGGAGCGTCTCCGGAGTCAGTACACCCCCAGTGAGCGCGGGTACCCATTGAGAGAATGATGGGGGCTGGGAGCCCAGTGAGTGATTGTTGTCATAAGAGGTTGTACTTGATTTCCATTTGTTGTTGCACTTAGTTGCTATCTGTCATTGTTGGGAAATCTCTAAAAGATTGTTGATATACGGATTACATGAACAAGAACTGTATAAAAATTGATTTGACATTAATCTGCCAGATTTGATAGCATGTCTATTCTTCGCTGGAATTACTTGAAATGAACCATAACTGTGTAGCTCGTTACTATCTTCAGTTCCTTATTTATTATTGTTACTTGCTGAGTTGGTTGTACTCATACTACACCCTGCACTTCGTGTACAGTTCCAGGTGTTCCCGAACATAGCGGGTGTTGATCCTTTCGCGCGGTTGATTTTCAGGAGATTTTGAGGTAGATGCCATATTCCGCAGACCTTGTCTCTCCCTCTCTATCTCTTTGTTTACAGTATTTGGTCTCAAACTATTATAGACTATATTTTCCAGACTTGTATTCATATTAGATGCTCATGTATTCAGTGACACCAGGTTTTGGGGAGTGTTTGTATTGTATTTAAATATTATATTTTCAATCTTGAAAGAAATTGTGGTTTATTGAGATTTTCGGCTTGCCTAGTATTGAGATAGGCGCCATCACGACGGGTGAGATTTTGGGTCGTGACAGTACCATGAGCACCAGACACCTGAGTTTAATTTCTGTGACGGTGTCTACGAGGTGTGTTTCTTGCTTAGAAATTTTGAAAGTCAAAACAAAGATTAAAGAAAGAAAACAAATATGATTACCGAGATCATACAATTAACCCTATTTATTAATTAAAATATAATTTAATAGTATAAAGAGTACGAGGATCTAAATCCTAACTAAAAAATAGAAGGTTCACCTCCTAACCGGTGTACTGAAGTGTTCCCTTGAGCTCGGGTTCACCAATGCTAATTTAAGTATTTGAACTAAAATTCAGTGGTACTATACATGACTTGGGGAGAGGAGGATGGGTTCACGTGAACCCACCCCCTCTCATGTGCATCCGCGTTAACCCATCCCTCCCATGAGCATCCACCCCATGCGGCATGCCTAGACCTGTCAACTAGAACGTGAATAATTTATTTTGAGGACCCAACAATGAGGGTCTAGCTCTAACACCATATTAAATTAGAGAGTGAATAAATTATCATAGGATTCCATCAATATACATCCCAAATTTTCAGAACTCGTAGAGATTTTTCTATCCCTTGCTCCACACCCTACCCACTAAAGAATTTCATGTTGTTCCATCTTTTCTTAGCCGGCGATGTGATAATAAACTTTGTTTTTTTATAATTGTCTTTGAAATTATTAAAACTCGAAGTGACATACATCCTAAATTTTTCAAGACTTGTGGAATAACTTGTTAGAAATTTACCTCTCTTCTAGAGACTTCTAGTGTGGCCAACATATAAGGTAATAAATTATTTACCTTGTCTTCCAAGTAAATAATATATCAGATAATATTCTTTAGTTATGCATATATGGTAGTTTCTTTGATGGAAAGAAATAATTTTTATTAGGAGTCCCTAGAGTAATTATAATTTATGGAGAAATCTCTATGGCTAAAGTATTTGCTTAAGAGTCCCTAGCCTACCTATAAATACGCTTGTGATACCATCATCCTGACATCCTACGATAGGCACATGCTAGAAGGTTCCTAGGTTTCTTGTCAAGTTTTACAAAGGCGATTCCATATAATGAACAAGTTTTACCTGCCTTTGAGTCTATAGATTTTATTGTGATAGCGGGATAAAACTAAAAACCAAGAAACAAATCCGAATTGTTGTCTCTATTTGTTGGTATTGGTTCGCAGTATAAGTATGTTATTTCTGGTCTTCAATCGTTTTGTTAAAAAAAATTAAATTTCAACGTTTTTTTGCCATTCGAATTAGTAGTGAAAATCTGCTATGTATTTGTGACCATACCAAATCCAAGCCTCAGCCTCATATAAGAGTCATTTAAAAGGTTATTGTTTACCCTCAAAATCAGATAACAATTGAATTTGTAAATAGTTTAAAGGATACGCGAATTAACTTGATACAAAGTGATAAATTAAATTGCAATAGAAATAAACGATGATAAATCAAATTCAAACCACACAAATTGAACAATTTCAGCCTTGGAAGGTTGACCACCCTCGAGCTGAATGCACTTCGATCGGTATCAAGATATAGAAGAACAAGAGCTTAAAGAGAAAAATAATAATATATTACTTTGAGATCCATGTTACAATGTCTCAAATGAATTATCAGACCCCCTTTATATAGTAGAGGAATCCTACTTTAGGTACAATTCTATAAAAGGTAAAAAATTTTGTGATTTGCTGATTGCCGGTTCCTTATTGATACGTGCTGAGATTCCTGCCGTAATATCCGACCGGTCACGGATATTTCGGTCTTCTGTTATGCTAACAATGTTTCTTCGAGGTCATTTGAGAGCCAGGACCGATTCCGGAGTCACGGCTTCAGTGTTCTCGAAGGCAGGTATTTGGTCCCGGTTGCTAACCCGATGGGTCTTGGGGCCGATCTTCAGTCCTTTATTACCATGTCTCGATCCCGGCCTACCATGTTGGAGGCTAGGATATACTACGAGCTCGATTTTTCCCGTATACAGATAGTCCCCTCATTTTTCGGAGAGTAGATGACGAGAAACGATATGAGCTTCCGATTCTTACTTCGATACATTGTGATAGAAGCGACAAAATAACTTAAACGTCTCGTCAATTCAGTCTTAATGACATTAAATGCTTGTCAGTTGTCGGTCGGCAACCCCTGGATGTGAACCGTCGGTAAAAAACTATAAATACAACTTCCTTTGTTCATTCAAACTTTACATCGAAGCCTTCTACTCTCGTACCTAAGAAATTTTAATACTTCCAGGCACTTATATTCTGTTTTTTGAGATCTTTTATAAGAACCCTCATTCGTCTTCATCTCAAACCATCTATTGTACTCCTTTAAATTCCTCTTTTCTCTCATTTTTCTTCCATTTTCAAAGAAATGGCGAAGACTTCAAAAATCGTTCCCCAAAAAGAAACTCCTTCTACCTCGCAGCCGGTTACCGAGGACACCGTCTCGCATACTGTTGTCGAGGAACCAGTACCAGAACCTCCTCTGAAAATGTTCATCCCCGGAGGGTGCCCGGTCAATGTTGATTTTAAGGTTGAAAAGCCCTCCTTCGTACAAGGCCGGTGCGAGGAGGTCTCGAGGTACATCTGCTCGATCACTGAGGATGTTCTCTTCGCGGCCAAAAAAAGATTGCAATTATGTTGACAAGAATGTAGTGATTCCCGAACCCGATGAAGATATCACCACCCACGTCGAGGGATATTTAAGTGTTTATACTTATCCTTTCACACTAAGCCCTTTGGATCTGGTCGTCATCGACTTCTGCAAAAGATATGAGGTATTCCTCGATCAAATTCACCCTTCATTCTGGAGGATCGTGGTCCTTCTCTGTTTCTCTGTGAACAAGATTGAAGGATAACCATTCACCATCAACCACCTTATGCATTTATACATTCCCCGAATCTACCAAGGGGGGGAGGGACTGATCAAGCTCGCACGTTGGGCCAGTAAAGCCCCGTTCTCGAGCATTGATGAAGATTTTGATCGAGGCTGGCTAGGCCGTTTTGTCCGAGTGAGGACTTCAGACTTGATACCAGCCGAGCACATGCCGTTCCCCGAGAAGTGGAATATGTCACATAAGTATAATTATGCTTCTAAAATTTGATTTATTGCTTTTTTCCATTCTTCTTATCGGTGTTCTGTGATGGTGCAGCAGTCGTTCGGGTCCCGAATGCAGTCCCTCGACTCAAGGAGTGGGTCAAGGGCATCATGTTACAAAGGCCGTATTCTGAACGCTCAAAACGCAAACTTTCAAAAGGCTTGTAGGAGGCCCGTTCTCATGGTGAGATTCCTTTCTTGTGTAAGTAATATTTGAGTTCTTCTCGTGTCATTAAGTTTTCACTTGTTTCATTTCCTTTTGCAGGTTTATTTAAGGACGTTACACCAAGGCTTCCATCCGGTGGCAAGAACTTCCCCGCCGAGTCCCCTGTTCCGAGACAGGGTGGAGAGAAGAAAAGGAAGAGGGCTCCAAGTTCTTCGAGCTCGGAGAAAATGAAGCCAAGGAGAAGGCTGATGCGTAAATCCAAAGAAAGCGTCAGTGCTCGAGCACCATCTTTGGGTTCACTCTATCGGCTGAGGGACGAATCCGAAGAAGAAGAAGAAGCCTTCGATCTGGTAGCTGGCGTGCCATAACAACTCGAAGGGCAATGGGCCTTCGAACCAGAGAGAGGCGAGGCCGACCTTCCTCAAGTTAGGGAGGCCGGGACCGAGGCTTCCCGGGATGCAGGCAATGCCCCAAAGGAAGCACTCGGTGTGATAGAAATCACCAAGTCACCGTCGTTTACCGAGTCCATGTATAACGAGGCCCAAACGGTGAAAGAACGCCCCAACGAGAAGTCCCATGGAGCGGACGACCCCTTCCACGACTTTTTTGATAGCGTGGATTCCACGGCCACGGAGGACGTCACCGGATTGAGTGACTTAGAGATGTTACAACCCGTGTTTTTGTACATAAAAGTACATCGTAAGTCGGTTGATGTAAGCTCAGAAGGAATAAAATCCCTCTACAAGGATAAGGAAGGTTTATCGAAGTCTTAAGTAAGTTAAGTTGAATGAGACTTGGAAAAAATAAATGAGATAATGGATACATAAAATATGACTGCTTGCTTATTGGGATACTTGTTTGAGCTACTTGCTTACTCGTCCTACTAGCTTGAGCTACTTAACACATGTCTTGACTATTAAATGAGGGTAAGATACGTGTCTAAGTGAATAAGGGCATTATGTGACTCCTATTAATTAACCAAGCAGGTGACAAGTAGGTGTGTCACCTACTTTCTAAAAAGGGAAGGCCCAAATTAGTCCACCTAAATAAACATGTGTATGTTAGCCAAGAGGGCCCTTTTAGGGGCTGAATCAAGTCACATATCCTCATAATATCCAAGTAGTAGAAATATAAAGAGAGCCACGAAATTCTCTCCCAAATTGACCTACTCCAAACTCTCAAGAAGTTGTTGATAATCTTCTTCTTCTTTCAATTCAAGTTAAAGGGTAATCTCCAATCTTGAAGGATCTGATGTGAAGCAAGTTAATGGCTATCAAGGGCAATATACTACCATTGTTTCATCCCTACAAGATTTGATATAGGTAAGAAAATCCTCCCTCCTTCATATATTTGAGTTTATCTCAGTTCTAGCTAGGATGTTTGGTAAAGGACTTGTGAAGTAGGGGCTGGAAATTGAGTTGAAGTTGTTGTGGTGTTATGGATTGTTTGGAGTAGTTTCATATTATTATATGGTTGTTACATAAGAGTCTTGTCTTGGTCATGTTGCGTTTAATCTTATTGGTGCCTTAACTAAGTTATGGGAGTAAGAATTGATGAAGTAATAATCTGAAAATCAGTTTTCAGTTGTTATAATTTGTGGACTGTTAGGAGTTCATTTTTATGTGGTGTTGTGGCTTACAAATCAGTACGTATAACCTGAGTATATTGTGGTTGTTATTATTGAAGTGTATTCAAGTTCTAGCTAAGTTATATGGATGGAAAAGCGCAAAGTAGCACTTGGTTGTTATATGAGATTGTGTGGACTATTTTGGTGATGTATTGCAATGGATATAAGGTTGAATATTTATGTAATATGTTTGTTGATATTTTGGACATGTTGGTCTTGATTTTTGAGGAAAGTGAAATGAATAAGGGGAGGTCTTAGAAAAATACGTGAGTTGATAAAGTTTATCCGAGAGATCTTATTGACTTACTTCATTATGCATTGCATTCATTTATACATATACATTGACCCATGAACAGATGGTGTTATATACGCGTATATTATATGTATATGGGATATGGGTAAAGGTTACGGTGTTATATACACACCGCCACCTGATCAGCTGGTATACATTGATGATTTCGCCCACAGAGGCCGAGATGATATGATGGGATGCCCTCAGAGGCTTGATGATGTTATGTACTAATATACCTATGCATGGTATGATATTTACATGCATATGCATGATATTATAAATATTTCACGATTCACAGAGATATTTAGACTTACATATTGAGTTCTTTACACCATGTTTCTTTCATGCCTTACATACTCGGTACTTTATTTGTAGTGACATCCCTTTTGCCTGGGGACGTTGCGTTTCATGCCCGCAGGTCTCGATAGACAGGTTAATAGTCCTCCTAGTAGGCTATCAACTCAGCGGAAAGTGTTGGTGCACTCCACTTGCACCGGAGTTGCCTATTTGGTCAATATGATTTGGACATGTATTGATTGGTATGGTGGGGCCCTATCCCTTTATGACGTTTATGTACTCTAAGAGGCTTGTAACCAGATGTCATGTATATGGATACTTGTATGGCTTTATCGGCCTATGTTTTGAGTGTACAAATGATCATGTCGGCCTTATAGGCCCGTATGTCACGTGTATAAGTTTCTATATTATGTTGGATCGTCCTATGATTAGTATTTCCTTATGTTTTATTTCAGTTATCACATGATGGCCCTTCTAGCCCATTTACCTATGATAGTATGATAAGAAAGATATGTTACGTTGGTACTCGGTTGAGTAAGGCACCGGGTGCCCATCGCGGCCCTCCGATTTGGGTCGTGACAAGAGATACCGAGGACGAGCCTATCTTCGGGAGCAAGAGGGCCTTCCTCGAGCCGGAAACTGATTAATCGATTCCCTGCTCTGAGTATGGACCCCGCTCGAAAGTGATCCATCATCATCTCCCTTCCGGAGGATGCCCGGGTCCTCTCCGCCCCCGTAGGGGTGGCCAGTTATCCCCGGTGTCTGGTGACCGAGGAAGACCAGGCCAAGATAAACGAGGTGGATGCACCCTGCATGTTCAATGAAGCATAACATGCGCTAAACCGGGTAACTTCAGATATCCCTTGATGGCTTTCAATTTGTACTTAGACTATTTCATAGATAGCTCTAACATTGTTTCTTTATGCCTGTAGGCCTCGGTGCTTCATCACGAAACCTTTCTTCGATATCGGGACAAGCTGAACCAATATGAAGCCGAGGTCCGAGGGCTCACTGAGAAGAGAGATACCTATAAACTTCTCAGCGAGCAGCGTGAAGGGGAAGCTAAGAGTCTCCGAACTAAGCTGGAGGTGGCTCGGAAAGAGCATGCCGACCTGGTAGAGCAGGTAAAAATATTTGAGGTTAGTGATGATGAGCCAGACTTGGTGACTAACGGTCGAAATCCGTAGGTCCAACGGAAGATTACTCGGATCGACTAGCTTCAAATTGAGATGGATGCAATCAAGGACGAGACCGAAGAATAGAGAGGCAGAATGGATCGCCTGGCTTTGGAAAAGGAGACTGCTCGGGCATAGCTGGCTTCGACAGAGTCCCAGCTTCGAGCGGCAAAGGATAAAGCCGAGGTGCAGGCCAAAAAGTTTGAGGATCTCCATTCTCAGCTAAGTGCAGCCGTCTCTAATCGAGAAAATCTTGCCAAGGAGCTGAAAATGGCCAAGTCGGTGGTCGTTGTTGTTAAAGACGATGTCGACGAGATGGTGGCCCAATATAAGGCCGATGCCGAGGCTACCCAGGTCCGAATGAAGGACATCATCGAGTATGCAAAGCGACAATCTCAAAGGGAGGCTCTCGAGGAGATTCATGCTCAGGGTTTCGACTTGTCGGCCGAAATCGAGAGTGCTAAGGGGTTCGAAGCCAAGGCCAAGAAGTTGGCTTATCTCGAGGATGGCTCTGAGGGTTCGAGCGAATCCGAGGGTGGATGAGACTTATTTTCTAATTTTTTGAGATCTTTTATAAGAACCCTCATTCGTCTTCATCTCAAACCATCTATTGTACTCCTTTAAATTCCTCTTTTCTCTCATTTTTCTTCCATTTTCAAAGAAATGGCGAAGACTTCAAAAATCATTCCCCAAAAAGAAACTCCTTCTACCTCGCAGCCGGTTACCGAGGACACCATCTCGCATACTGTTGTTGAGGAACCAGTACCAGAACCTCCTATGAAAATGTTCATCCCTGGGGGCTGCCCGGTCAATGTTGATTTTAAGGTTGAAAAGCCCTCCTTCGTACAAGGCCGGTGCGAGGAGGTCTCGAGGTACATCTGCTCGATCACTGAGGATGTTCTCTTCGCGGCCAAAAAAAGATTGCAATTATGTTGACAAGAATGTAGTGATTCCCGAACCCGATGAAGATATCACCACCCACGTCGAGGGATATTTAAGTGTTTATACTTATCCTTTCACACTGGACCCTTTGGATCTGGTCGTCATCGACTTCTGCAAAAGATACGAGGTATTCCTCGATCAAATTCACCCTCTATTCTGGAGGATCGTGGTCCTTCTCTGTTTCTTTGTGAACAAGATCGAAGGATGACCGTTCACCATCAACCACCTCATGCGTTTATACAGTCCCCGACTCTACCAAGGGGGGGAGGGACTGATCAAGCTCGCACGTTGGGCCAGTAAAGCCCCGTTCTCAATCATTGATGAAGATTTCGATCGAGGCTGGCTAGGCTGTTTTGTCCGAGTGAGGACTTCAGACTTGATTCCAGCCGAGCACATGCCGTTCCCCGAGAAGTGGAATATGTCACATAAGTATAATTATGCTTCTAAAATTTGATTTATCGCTTTTTCCATTCTTCTTATCGGTGTTCTGTGGTGGTGCAGCTGTCGCTCGGGTCCCGAATGCAGTCCCTCGACTAGGGGAGTGGGTCGAGGGCATCATATTACAAAGGCCGTATTCTGAGCGCTCATAACGCGAACTTTCAAAAGGCCGGTAGGAGGCCCGTTCTCATGGTGAGATTCCTTTCTTGTGTAAGTAATATTTGAGTTCTTCTCGTGTCATTAAGTTTTCACTTGTTTCATTTCCTTTTGCAGGTTTATTTAAGGACGTTACACTGAGGCTTCCATCCGGTGGCGAGAACTTCCCCGCCGAGTCCCCTGTTCTGAGATAGAGTGGAGAGAAGAAAAGGAAGAGGGCTCCGAGTTCTCCGAGCTCGGAGAAAAAGAAGCCAAGGAGAAGGCTGGTGCGTAAATTCAAAGAAAGCATCAGTGCTCGAGCACCGTCTTTGGGTTCACTCTATCGGCTGAGGGATAAATACGAAGAAGATGAAGAAGCCTTCGATCTGGTGGCCAGCGTGTCATAACAACTCGAAGGGCAATGGGCCTCCGAACCAGAGAGAGGCGAGGCCGACCTTCCTCAAGTTAGGGAGGCCGGGACCGAGGCTTCCCGGGATGCAGGCAATGCCCCAAAGGAAGCACTCGGTGTGATAGAAATCACCAAGTCACCCTCGTTTACCGAGTCCATGTATAACGAGGCCCAAATGGTGAAAGAACGCCCCAATGAGGAGTCCCATGGAGAGGACGACCCCTTCCGCGGCTTTTTTGATAGCGTGGATTCCACGGCCACGGAGGACGTCACCAGATTAGGTGACTTAGAGATGTTACAACCCATATTTTTGTACATAAAAGTACGTCGTTAGTCGGTTGATGTAAGATCAGAAGGAATAAAATCCCTCTATAAGGATAAGGAAGGTTTATCGAAGTCTTAAGTAAGTTAAGTTGAATGAGACTTGGAAAAAATAATTGAGATAATGGATACATAAAATATGGCTTCTTGCTTATCGGGATACTTGTTTGAGCTACTTGCTTACCCGTCCTACTAGCTTGTGTTACTTAACACATGTTGTAACTATTAAATGAGGGTAAGATATGTGTCTAAGTGAATAAGGGCAGTATGTGACTCCTATTAATTAACCAAGCAGGTGACAAGTAGGTGTGTCACCTACTTTCTAAAAGGGAAGGCCTAAATTAGTCCACCTAAATAGACATGTGTATGTTAGCCAAGAGGGCCCTTTTAGGGGCTAAATCAAGTCACATATCCTCATAATATCCAAGTAGTAGAAATATAAAGAGAGTCACGAAATTCTCTCCCAAATTTACCTACTCCAAACTCTCAAGAAGTTGTTGATAATCTTCTTCTTCTTTCAATTCAAGTTAAAGGGTAATCTCCAATCTTGAAGGATCTGATGTGAAGCAAGTTAATGGACATCAAGGGCAATATACTACCATTGTTTCATCCCTACAAGATCTGATATAGGTAAGAAAATCCTCCCTCCTTCATATATTTGAGTTTATCTCAGTTCTAGCTAGGATGTTTGGTGAATGGCTTGTGAAGTAGGGGCTGGAAATTGAGTTGAAGTTGTTGTGGTGTTATGGATTGTTTGGAGTAGTTTCATATTATTATATGGTTGTAACATAAGAGTATTGTCTTGGACATGTTGTGTTTAATCTTATAGGTGCCTTAACTAAGTTATGGGAGTAAGAATTGATAAAGTAATAATCTGAAAATCAGTTTTCAGTTGTTGTAATTTGTGGACTGTTAGGAGTTCATTTTTATGTGGTGTTGTGGCTTACAAATCATTATGTATAACCTGAGTATATTGTGGTTGTCATTATTGAAGTGTATTCAAGTTCTAGCTAAGTTATATGGATGGAAAAGCGCAAAGTAGCACTTGGTTGTTATATAAGATTGTGTGAACTGTTTTGGTGATGTACTGCAATGGATATAAGGTTGAATATTTATGTAATATGTTTGTTGATATTTTGGACATGTTGGTCTTGTTTTTTAAGGAAAGTGAAAAGAATAAGGGAGGTCTTAGAAAAATATGTAAGTTGATAAAGTTTATCCGAGAGATCTTATTGACTTGCTTCATTATGAATTGCATTCATTTATACATATACATTGAACCATGAACAAATGGCGTTATATACACGTATATTATATGTATATGGAATATGAGGAAAGGTTACGATGTCATATACACACCGCCACCTGATCAGCTGGTATACACTGATGATTCGCGCACAGAGGCCGAGATGATATGATGGGATGCCCTCAGAGGCTTGATGATGTTATGTACTAATATACCTATGCATGGTATGACATTTACATGCATATGCATGACATTATAAATATTTCACGATTCACAGAGATATTTAGACTTACATATTGAGTTCTTTACACCATGTTTCTTTCATGCCTTACATACTCGGTACTTTATTTGTATTGACGTCCCTTTTGCCTGGGGACGTTGCGTTTCATGCCCGCAGGTCTCGATAGACAGGTTAACAGTCCTCCTAGTAGGCTATCAGCTCAGCGAAAAGTGTTGGTGCACTCCACTTGCTCCGGAGTTGCCTATTTGGTCAATATGATTTGGACATGTATTGATTGGTATGGTGGGGCCCTATCCCTTTATGACGTTTATGTACTCTAAGAGGCTTGTAGCCAGATGTCATGTATATGGATACTTGTATGGCTTTATCGGCCTATGTTTTGAGTATACAAATGATCATGTTGGCCTTATAGGCCCGTATGTCACGTGTATAAGTTTCTATATTATGTTGGATCGTCCTATGATTAGTATTTCCTTATGTTTTATTTCAGTTATCACATGATGGCCCTTCTAGCCCATTTACCTATGATAGTATGATAAGAAAGATATGTTACGTTGGTACTCGGTTGAGTAAGGCACCGGGTGCCCATCACGGCCCTCCGATTTGGGTCGTGACAAAAGATACCGAGGAAGAGCCTATCTTCGGGAGCAAGCGGGCCTTCCTCGAATCGGAAACTGATCAATCGATTCCCTGCTCTGAGTATGGACCCCGCTCGAAAGCGATCCATCATCATCTCCCTTCCGGAGGATGCCCGGGTCCTCTCCGCCCCCGTAGGGGTGGCCAGTTATCTCCGGTGTCTGGTGACCGAGGAAGACCAGGCCAAGATAAACGAGGTGAATGCACCCTGCATGTTCAATGAAGCACAACATGCGCTAAACCGGGTAATTTCAGATATCCCTTGATGGCTTTTAATTTGTGCTTAGACTATTTCATAGATAGCTCTAACATTTTTTCTTTATGCCTGTAGGCCTCGGTGCTTCATCATGAAACCTTTCTTCAATACCGGGACGAGCTGAACCAACATGAAGCCGAGGTCCGAGGGCCACTGAGAAGAGATATACTTATAAACTTCTTAGCGAGCAGCGTGAAGGGGAAGCTAAGAGTCTCCGAACTGAGCTGGAGGTGGCTTGGAAGGAGCATGCCGACCTGGTCGAGCAGGTAAATATATTTGAGGTTAGTGATGATGAGCCAGACTTGGTGACTAACGGTTGAAATCCGTAGGTCCAACGAAAGATTAATCGGATCGACCAGCTTCGAATTGAGATGGATGCAATCAAGGCCGAGACCAAAGAATAGAGAGGCAGAATGGATCGCCTGGCTTCAAAAAAGGAGACTGCTCGGGCGTAGCTGGCTTTGGCAGAGTCCCAGCTTCGAGCGGCAAAGGAAAAGGCTGAGGTACAGGCCAAAAAGGTTGAGGAGCTCCAGTCTAAGCTAAGTGCAGCTGTCTCTAATCGAGAAAATCTTGCCAAGGAGCTGAAAACGGCCAAGTCGGTGGCCGTTGTTGTTAAAGATGATGCCTACGAGATAGTGGCCCAATATAAGGCTGATGCCGAGGTGACCCAGGTCCGAACGAAGGACATCGTCGAGTATGCAAAGCGGCAATCTCGATGGGAGGCTCTCGAGGAGATTCATGCTCAGGGTTTCGACTTGTCGGCCGAAATCGAGAGTGCTAAGGGGTTCGAAGCCAAGGCCAAGAAGTTGTCACTTCGAGTTATCCAGGCTTGCCTAAGATAACAGTCCCCGAATGGGGATGGTAATAGCCTTTAAGGCTCGGGTGCTGCGTAATAGGTCTTGTGCCTCTGGGCTCCGATAGCTCGAGCCGTCTGAGATATTTTTAGACGGAAGTCCCCGATTGGGAGTGATCGTTTGAACCCGGATAAAGGCGGCCCTTGGGCTCGATACCTTTAGGGGATCGGATGTAGGAAATTCCTTAAGAGAAAATAAAAAAAGAGAAATTTTTAAGGGACAAGATATTTAACCGCAAGGCAGAGACTTCTTTTTATTCTTGTGCGCAATAGTTACACATGTGTACAAGCTTTGCGCCAAGGCTTGAGTATTCTATGCGGGCACGGTTCATTTGACCGTTTGGCCCTTATAGTAAATCCTATTAATCGAGACGAGACCATTCAATCATAAAGTTTCTTTCCTTGCTAAAGTCGTTATCCGAGGGCAACACCCTCAGTGTTCGGGGCCGATCGTAGATAGGCCTCGAATACTGTTGCCGTGATCTTCGATACTGGTTCGTAACCGACCTTCAATTCTAAGTTAGTACGATTTACTCTTGCCTCATTAAAAACCTTACCGGAAAACCTAATTGGGACAAAATCAGTTCAAGGGAAAAAGAGTGCAATGCGTGCTTTCAGGCCTAAAAATTGTATCGTTCTTTGACGGTTGCCTGCAAGTGTTAGCTCTAAATGCAAATAAGTAAAAAGAATGAAAGGGGTCATACCTTAGCAGTAATATCGCTTTAAGTGAGTTACGTTCCAGTTGTTCGATAGTCGTTCACCGTTCATTGCTACGAGTTTGTACGATCCCTTTCCGGTGATCTTGATAATTTGATACGGTCCTTCCTAGTTCGCCCCCAGCTTCCCTTCGTTCGATTTCTGGGTGCTTAGTGTGACCTTCCTTAACACTAAGTCCCCGACATTGAAGTATCGAATGTTGGCCCTTTGATTGTAATATCTCTCGATCCGTTGTTTTTGGGAGGCCAACCGGACAAGGGCGGCTTAACGCCTTTCATCTAATAGCTCCAGGCTCGTATTGATGGCCTCGTCGTTTGATTCCTTGGTTGCATATCGGAACCTGAGACTTGGTTCTTCAACTTTGATCGGTATTAGAGCTTCGACATCGTAAACCAACGAGAACGGGGTGGCCCCGGTGCTGGACTTTAAGGTCGTACGGTATGCCCATAGGACTTCAGACAAGATTTCCTTCCATTTTCCTTTGGCGTCGGTTAGCCTCTTTTTGAGGTTTTGGAGTATGGTGTTATTGGTCGATTTTGCTTATCCGTTCCTAATAGGGTGATAAGGTGTTGATAGGATCCTCTTGATCTTACGGTCTTCGAGATACTTGCTTACTTTGCTGCCGATGAATTGTTTCCTGTTGTCGCACACAATCTAGGTCGGCATTCCGAACTGCCATATGATGTGGTCCCAGATGAAATCTATGACTTCCTTCTCCGTGACTTTCTCGTATGCCTGGGATTTCACCCACTTAGAAAAATGATCAGTAAACAATATAAATTGAGCCTTACCCAGTGCCCATGGAAGGGGGCCATCGATGTCCATTCCCCACTTCATGAACTGCCATGATGACAAAAGCGAATACAACAACTCCCCGGGTTGATGATTCATCGGAGCATGTCTTTGACATTCATCATATTTTTGTATGAACTCCTTCATGTCCTTTTTCATGTCGATCCAGTAGTAGCCGGCTCTGATTACCTTTCGAACCAATGATTCGGTGCCTGAATGATTTCCGCATGTGACTTCGTGAATTTACCTTAAAACGTACTTGGTATCTCCTGGTCCTAGACATATCTCTAGTGGGCCATCGAACATTCTTCTGAACAGGGTTCCGTCTTCGGACAAACTAAATCGGGCTGCCTTCATACGCAGGGCCCTCAATTCTTTTGGATCTAAGGGCAGTTTCTGGTCTTCAGATATTCTATATATTTGTTTCTCCAGTCCCAAGTTAGGCTCGTTAAGTTTATCTCGGCATGGCCTTCTTCCACTACCGATCTCATGAGTTCTACTATTGCCCCCGAGTTGAACTCGTCATCCTCTACCAGCAATCCTAAGTTAGCAAGGGCATCGGCCTCGCTGTTTTGATCTCGAGGTATGTATTGCAAAGTCCACTCCTCGAACATATGTAATGTTACCTGCAACTTATCCAGATACCTTTGCATTCGTTCTTCTCTGACCTCGAACGTCCCATTAACCTGGTTCACTACGAGTAGGGAGTCGCACTTAGCTTCGATCACCTTTACCCCTAAGCTTTTGGCTAGTTCGAGACCTCCAATCATGGCCTCACATTCGGCCTCGTTGTTAGTCAATTGCACAGTCCTAATAGATTGTCTAACTACACTGCCTGTTTGTGGCTTCAATACGATGCTAAGTACGGACCCTTTGGCATTCGAAGTGCCGTCAGTAAAAAGGGTCCAGATCCCTGAAGACGTCCCCGAGTTCACCAACAACTCTCTTTCGACCTCGGGTATTAGGGCCGGCGTAAAGTCGGCCACGAAATCCGCCAATATGTGAGATTTAATGGCGGTCCGGGGTTGATATTCAATATCGTACTCGCCGATCTCCATGACCCATTTGGCCAACCTTCCTGAGAGCTTGGGTTTATGCATTATATTTCGTAATAGGTAAGTAGTCACAACACATATAGGATGACATTGAAAATATGGTTTTAGCTTCCTAGAGGCGCTTAGCAAAGCGAGCACCAATTTGTTTAGGTGAGGGTACCTAGTTTCGGCCTCACCTTGAGTCCTGCTAACATAGTAAATTGAAAATTGCGTACCTTGCTCTTCCCGGACCAGGACTTCACTTACCGCTATCTCCGATACTGCCAAGTATAGGTATAGTTGTTCATCTGTCTTCGACGTGTGAAGCAGCTGTTGGCTCGATAGATACCATTTGAGTTCCTCCAAGGCTCGTTGGCACTCCAGGGTCCATGAGAAGTTATTCTTCTTCTTCAATAGGGAGAAGAATTGGTGGTTCTTATCGGAGGACCTCAAGATGAATCGCCCCAAGGCGACTATGCGTCCGGTTAATCTTTGCAAGACCTTTACGTTGTCCACAACCGTGATATCTTCAATGGCTTTGATCTTGTCGGGGTTGATCTCGATTCCCCGGTTGGATACCATGAATCTGAGGAATTTACCTGATCCAACTCCAAATGCACATTTCTTCGGGTTTATCTTCATATTGTATTCCTTCAATATGCTGAAGGTTTCTTGCAAATGTTTTAAATGGTCCTCTACTTGCAGGGACTTAACCAACATATCGTCAATGTAAACCTCCATTAATTTTCCTATCTGTTCCTCGAACATCCGGTTTACTAGACGTTGGTAGGTGGCACTGACATTTTTTAATTCAAATGGCATTACATTATAGCAGTATGTGTCGTACTTAGTGATGAATGAGGTTTTTTCCTGATCACCCGGGTTCATCCGTATTTAGTTGTACACGGGGTAGGCATCAAGAAAACTGAGGACCTCATGGCCGACCATTGCATTGATCATGCGATCGATGTTGGGCAAAGGGAAGGAGTCTTTAGGACATGCCTTATTCAAATCTTTATAGTCTACATACATTCTTAGTTTATTCCCTTTTTTGGGACTACCACTATATTTGCTAACCAATCCGGGTATTTAACCTCCCGAATGGACTCAATTTGAAGGAGTTTAGATACCTCGTCCTTGATGAAAGCATGTTTGACCTCGGACTGGGGTCTCCTCTTCTGCTTGACCGGGTGGAACTTCGGGTCTAGGCTTAGCTTGTGAGTGGTTATCTCCGGCGATATCCCTATCATATCAAGGTAGGACCAAGCGAAACAATATTCGTTAGCTATAAAAAATTTAATGAGTTGTTTCCTGACCTCGGGGCTTAACCTCGTGCCCAGGTATACCTTTCGATCGGGCAAGTGTTCCCTCAATATGACTTGCTCCAGTTCCTCGACCGTTGATTTTGTAGCATCGGAGTCATCGGGGGCTATGAAAGATCTGGGGACTCCATAGTTGTCATCCTCGTCCACTCTTCATTCCTCCGATTCTTGTCGAGGCTGGGATCGGTGATTCCTAATTGGCCCCATCTTTGACCATCCGGTTCGGATCCTCTGATGTTGAGATTGTGGATGCTGGGATCACTTCATCGACCATGAATTATTCCCCATAAACTGTTTTGACTCCGCTGGATATTGGGAATTTCAGCACCTGGTGCAGTGTCGAGGGCATTCCTCTCATGTTGTGGATCCATGGCCTCCTGAACAAAGCGTTGTATCTCATATTCCCCTCGATTACATAGAAATTGGCCTCCTGTATGGTTCTGGCAACGTTCACCGGTAATGTTATCTCCCTTTTAGTGGTCTCGTATGCCATGTTAAACCCGTTCAGGACTCGGACCGCAGGTACGATCTGGTCTTGTAGGCTGAGTTGTTCCACGACCCTTGATCTGATGATGTTGGATGAGCTACCTGGATCAATTAATACACGCTTAATTCGAGATTTATTTACGAGTACCGACATTACCAGTTCATCGTTGTGGGGTTGCACAATCCTCTCAATGTCTTCGTTGTTGAAACACAAGGTTCCTTTTGATACGTAATCTCGAATCCGTTTTTCCCTTGTGATAGATACTTTGATGCCCTTCAGCATCGGTCCCTAGGGAATATCGACCCCACCGATGATCATGTTAATGACGTGCTGAGGTTCCTCCTGCTCGATCTGCTTATTAGAAGCCCTGTTCCTGAATTGATTCTTGGCCTGATCACTCAGGAACTCTCGGAGATGCCCGTTGTTGAACAGCCGAGCCACATCTTCTCTTAATTGTTGACATTCTTCTATTCTGTGGACATGAGTGCCGTGATATTTGCACATTAGGTTGGGATCCCTTTGGGATGGTTCATACTGTAAAGGTCTAGTCCATTTGGTATCTTTGATACGTCCGATGACAGCTACAATAGCGGCGACATCGACGTTGAAGTTGTACTCTGATAGTCTCGGTGCTTTTTTAGGCCCGACGGGCCTGTCGAAGCTGTTTTTGCTCATGAGTCCCCGGTTGCTCTGACCTCGATCACTTCTCTTTTCATTTCTTATAGAGTTCCACATGGACCCACTACTTTTTCGATCTCCTTGTATGGCTGATACCGATACCTGTTTGATCTCGGTTCACGATTGATGTCTCTTTTGACTCCGTCGATGGTTCTGACTGGATACCCGAACCCGGAAGGGGCCCCAAGCTGATCAACTTCTACCCTTATTTTTGACTGGTAACGGTTATGGACATCAACCAAGTTACAACCGAATATTCTAACAAGTTTTGTTTTAACTGCCGTGAAGCCAATGAGCTCTGAATGTTGAGTCCTTGGGTGAAAGCCTGAATGGCCCAATCATCAACGACCGGTGGCAGGTCCATCCATTCCATGTGAAACCGGGACACAAACTCGCTGAGCATCTCATTATCTTTCTTTTTACTTTGAAAAGGTCCGACTTCCTGGCCTCGACCTTGATAGCCCCGATGTGTGCATTCACGAAAAAATCTGCAAGCATAACAAATGAATCAATAGAATTAGGAGCCAAGTTGTGATACCACATCATAGCTCCTTTTGACATGGTCTCTCCGAACCTTTTCAACAAGACAGACTCGATCTCATCATCCCCCAAGTCATTCCCTTTGATGGCACATGTGTAGGAGGTAACATGCTCGTTTGGGTCGGTCATTCCGTTGTACTTAGGAATCTCGGGCATGTGGAATTTCTTAGGAATCGGCTTTGGAGCCGCGCTCGGAGGGAAAGGTTTTTGCACGAACTTCTTAGAATCTAGGCCTTTCAATATCAGCGGTGCTCATGGGATTTGGTCAACCCTGGAATTGTAGGTTTTCACTTTTTGTCATTAGCTTCGATTTTCTTCTCCCCTGATTCTACCTCTTTTGTTAGTTCCTCGAGCATCTTTATGATCTCAGGGTTAGTCCCCGATTCATTTTCATTCGACCTCTCCGCGACCGGTTCATTTATGTGGGTGACTTCCCGGGATGGATCGGGTTCAATTCTGCTCGATGCACGGTTTTGGTTTTGTAACTGAGCTATCGCCGCCTGTTGAGCCTGCAACATTTCGAAGATCACCCGTAAATTGATCCCGTCAACCAACATTTTGTGTATTTTGAGCTGCAGATCGGGATCCACCACAGACGCTATTCTCGGGGTCGGTAGACAAGTTTGTGTTGATAGCCACATGTGAGTTAGCGTCATACGGGTCCGCGACCGAAATTCCGACAGGATCAACAGACGGTACCTCATCACCGGGCGCTATGTTGTTATTTTTACCATGATGACTAGACTCATTGTCAACATGTAGGGGTAGTGATTGAGAGTTTGACATTTTGAGTTTTAACCTGAAATCAGAGGCACTTCGAAGAACAAGTGTAAAGTAGTGTGTGTTATGAAAATTTGCATCAAATATCCACTATTATCCTTAGCCCCACGGTGGGTGCCAAATTATTTACCCTCAAAATCAGATAACAATTGAATTTATAAGTGATTTTAAGGATACACGGATTAACTTAATACAAAGTGATAAATTAAGTTGCAATAGAAATAAACGATGATAAAGTAAATTCAAACCACACGAATTGAACAATTTCAGCCTTGGAAGGTTGGCGACCCTCGAGCTGAATGCGCTTCGATCGGTATCAAGATATAGAAGAACAAGAGCATAAAGATAAAAATAATAATGTATTACTTTGGGATGCGTGTTACAATGTCTCAAATGAATTATCAGACTCCATTTATATAGTAGATGAATCCTACTTTAGGTATAATTCTATAAAGGGTAAAACATCTCGTGATTTGCTGATTGCCAATTCCTTATTGATATGTGCCGAGATTCCCACCGTAATATCTAACCGGCCACGGATATTTCGGTCTTCTGCTATGCTAACAATGTTTCTTCGAGGTCGTTTGAGCCAGGACCGATTCTAGAGTCACGGCCTCGGTGTTCTCGAAGGCAGGTATTTGGTCCCGGTTGCTAACCCGATGGGGTTTGGGGCCGATCTTCAGTCCTTTATTGTCATGTCTCGAGCCCGGCCTACCATGTCAGATGCTAGGATATACTACAAGCTCGATTTTTCCCCTATACAGTTATATCAATTATTAAGTGGCAATTTGCTATTGAATTGTGTTTATGAACATAAATTGTGAAGAATCCCGTTATTTAGTTGCTGGAGTTTAGAGCACTTTTCCTTTATGTATTTATTGAAGCCAATCCATGGATCTTTATTACCATGAACAGTTCTTATCATTTATTTCTTTTTATAGTCTCCGGTCCAACTTTGTTTTTGGTAAAATTGAGTTCCTTGAATAGATGGATTTGTGTTAACTTATAAAGTCATAGACTTCAGCGAAAAACTTGTATGTGAACAGTAGTACTGATGATAATTTCGTACTCTAAATATGGACTTGTAATTGTCTTTAAATGGCCTAGGTATAAAATTGACAAAGAATAGTTTTACCCTCTTTTCTTATGTTAAGAAAAGGATGTAGAAATCTATTGGTTGCTTTTACAAAGTATGTGTAGTTGTGATTTCCATACGTAGGTTACTTTCTAATTTATTTACAAGTCTATATGTTTCAACTTTGTGTTGGATTAAAGTTGATTTTCTTGATTAAGTCTAACTGTTCTTTTCACCAAAGAATTTGACTATTTAAAAAAAAAATGCATTACTCCATTGTATCTGGAGTTACATTCTTTGCATTGATTTATTTCATAATGTTTGAATTAACTATACGAATTAGTTGTGCAGTGCATGTAAGCATATTGTGTGCTTATTTTTGTTTTAATCAACATTCGGTTTAAGTTGGTTCACTAGTTGTGAGATGTCATCTTGGGTCTATATAGGCATATGCTTATACTCCGTTTGCCCAGTGTTAGAATCTAATTAATATTTTGTTTAAGTTGATTACTGTAAGGTGTCAGTTTTGAGTTTTCTTTTATGTGATGTATTTAAGAGTGGCCACAACATCCTGAGTACTTAATATAAAAGAAATTGAGTTATTTAATCACATAAAGTTTAGTGATTAAAGGTTATAGTGACATCTATTTAGTCCAATTATTTTATTAAAATGGTAACCCGGCCCTATAGGGAGGTAACCATTTTGGTGAGATTAATTGGAATGAGATAGTAAACCTTTAAGTTAAAATGATCTTATGCCCACAGGTACAAATTAATTTTTATGTATTTTGGTTTACTAGTCTAATAAAGTTAGTAAATTTTATGCATGGGTTACAACCTCTGCCCACGGGAAGGTCTAGAATTTACTACGAATCGGTATTTTACTTGACTCACCTTTTGATGTATTGTGTTTTATAGCTTATATATGTGTATCCTTGTTTTGCAGTCTTTACAGCTTTTTTTACCGCTATTTTTAATGAGAATGCTCGAATTCCAATGCTTTCTGGTGACAATTATGCTGAATGGAAGGAGAAAGTCCTTCTCGCTTTAGGGTGCTCGGATTTGGATCTGGCACTCCATGTGGAAGAACCACCTATTCCCACGGAATCAAGTACGCTAGAGGCTAAGGCTAATTATGAGCGGTGGGAGCGATCTAATCGCCTAAGTTTAATGCTCACAAAAGCCCACATACGCCAAAGCATTAAGGGTTCTATCCCTAATAGCGATAAGGTCAAAGCTTATATGAAGGCAATTGATAAATAATTCGTAAGCTCTCACAAGGCATTGGCCAGCACCCTTATGAAGGGGCTCTCAAGTATGACTTTTGACAGAAGTTGTACAGTGCGCGAGCACATTATGAAGATGAGAGACATTGCTGCTAAACTCAAGTCCCTTGAGGTGGATATGTCTGAACCATTTCTTGTACATTTCATTCTCAACTTCCTTCCTATGGAATATGGTCCGTTTAAGATTTCTTACAACACACATAAGGATAAATGGTCAATCAATAAACTTTTGACTATCTGTGTTCAAGAAGAAGAGAGGTTGAAGTATGAGACACCTGAAAGTGTTAATATGGTGACTCATGGTAAGAGAAATGCAAAGAAGGGAAAAAGTGTTCCCATGAAGAAGAAAAGCACATTTGACAAAGATGTTTGCTGTTTCTATAAAAAGAAGGGACACTGGAATAAGGATTGCCTGAAATACAAGAAATGGCTTGAGAAGAAAGGTCATTTTACCTTTGTATGTTTAGAATCTAATTTTACTGAAATTTTTTATAATACACAGTGGATTGATTCTGGTGCTATAATTCATATTGCCAAAATCATGCAGGGCTTTCTAACTCAGAGGAAGCCGATAGGAAGTGAACAATACGTCTATTCTGATAATAGGATGCGTTCACGTGTGGAAGGCGTGGGGACTTATAAGCTCATTTTGACAGATGGTTTTTACTTAGATTTAGAAAATACTTTTTATGTTGCAGAATATTCTAGAAATTTAATTTCTCTTTCAAGACTATCTATTAGTGGATATGATTTGATTTTTCATTATCCTTCTGTGAAACTTTTGAAAGATAATAAAGTTATTGGTTTTGGAAATTTGAATGAAAATTTATATAAACTTGAGATAGACCCCACATTTGAATGCAATGTTTTAACTTTGCATGACAAAGAAATTGGCACTAAGCGATGTATTATCAATGAGAACTCATCATCTTTGGCACAAGAGATTGAGACACATCTCTATTGATAGAGTCAAAAGGTTGGTTAATGACGGAGTTCTAAAAGCTCTTGATTTTTATGACTTTGCGACTTGGTTAATGACGAAGTTCTAAAAGCTCTTGATTTTTATGACTTTGCGACTTATGTGGACTGCATAAAGGGTAAGCAAACCAACAAATCAACTAAAGGTGCCAAAAGGAGTTCTCAATTGCTTGAGATCATATATACATACATATGTGGACCTTTTCCTACCCCTTGCTTGAATGGTGAGAGATATTTTATCTCATTTATTAATGACTATTCAATATATATGTATCTCTATTTTCTGTTTAACAAATCAGAAGCACTTGATGCTTTTAAAGTTTACAAAACAGAAGTAGAGAAACAGACTGGTGCTCAAATCAAAATTGTAAGATCTGATAGGGGTGGAGAATATTATGGTAGGTACACAGATAAGAGACAAGTTAAGGGTCCATTAGCGAAGTTCCTTGAAAGTGAAGGTATACTTGCACAATATACCATTCCAGGAATACCACAACAAAATGGTGTGGCAGAAAGAAGGAACCAGACACTAATGGATATGGTAAGAAGCATGATTAGCATATCAAGTTTACCTTTATCCTTATGGAGTGAAGTCTTAAAAACTGATGTGTATATTTTAAATAGGGTTCCATCCAAGGTTGTCCCCAAGACAACTTTGAGTTATGTAAAGGATAGAAACCTAGTTTAAATCATTTACATGTTTGGGGATGTCCACCTGAAGTGAGGGTTTATAACCCACAACTAAAGAAGTTGGATGAAAGAACAATAAGCGGTTATTTTATAGGCTATGCGGGTAACTCTAAGGGATTTAGGTTTTATTGTCCTTCTCATTCTCCAAAAATTATTGAGGCAAGAAATGCTAAATTTCTTGAGAAACATGAAGAAACTAGGATTGGTTTGACTCAAATGGTGGAATTGGAAGAAATAAGGGAACCACCTGTGGTACCTTTATATATTGGAAACTTAAATGTTGCGCTGAAAAAATTCTCATGAATTATCTGAACAAGAACAAGTTCAAGATTGTCACTACCCAAACATCCCTCCGAAACATGTCGTGACGGCACCTATTCTCTACGACTAGGTAAGCCTAACAGTTTGCGGAAATATCAATAATGGAAGAAAAACTTAACAGCTAAATGCAATAGATACTGAATAACCAATAACAATGCCGCTCGGCATGTATAATAACCAAAATACTAGACGTACACAGCTTTCCCAAAACCCGAAACATCATAAGTCACAAACTATAGAAAGAAAATAGTATCTCTATACTCCAGAGTCTAATAAAAGGAAATGCAGGAAGTGTTTGACATGGGGAAGAGTAGAAGGGGACTCTGAGGTCTGCGAACGTGGCAGATATACCTTGAAGTCTCCAAAGCTATCTCGACTCACTGATAATGTGGCTGATAACGAGCAACTGAATCTGCACACAAAACATATGCATAAGAGTAGCATGAGTACACCAAAATCGGTACCCAGTAAGTGCCAAGCCAAACCTCGGTCGAGTAGTGACGAGGTCAGGTCAGACCCGCTAGTATACAATAAATAAAGCAGGGGAATATAACAGTATAATAAGAGACTGGAGTTCAACAAAGGAAAGCACAATGAAATAACGTAGTCTCAAAAGTAAATATACAGGGAGAACTCCCGAGGTACCGCCTCGTAGTCTCAAAAGTAAATATGTAGGGAGAACTCCCGAGGTACCGCCTCGTAGTCTCAAAAGTAAATATGCAGGGAGAACTCCCGAGGTACCGCCTCGTAGTCTCAAAAGTAAATATGTAGGGAGAACTCCCGAGGTACCGCCTCGTAGTCTCAAAAGTAAATATGCAGGGAGAACTCCCGAGGTACCGCCTCGTAGTCTAAAAAATAAACACATAACTCAACCGACAAATACAATAGTTAACAACAAGAATTCAACAGTTAAGGCTGATAAAAATCAAGGAGAAGCAGGAAAATCAACTAGGCATGTTGCACAGAGTCTAAATAAGCAGTTAAATCACTAAGCATGTTGCAAAGAGTTCAGTTAAGCAATTAAGACATGTAGACATGTTATTCTAGGCTAACATGGTAACTACACATGCTAGTGTACTCAATTAAGGTAAAACAGGTAATTACTCCGTAAAAAAAATCAGGTTTTACCACAAATAGCCCGTATACGCACTCGTCACCTCGCGTACATGGCGCTCACATATCAATATCATTATCAAATCCTAAGGGGATTTCCCCACACAAGGTTAGGCAAGCCACTTACCTCGAACCAAGCTCAATCAATCGGTAGCAATACTTTTTCCACGAATATCCGAATCCGAATGGCCCAAATCTAGAAAAAATCAATTACATACCATAAATATATCTATAAGAAACTAATCTAATCAATGAAATCTAAGCTAAAGCAAGAAATTAGGCAATCGTCCCAAAAAGCCTCCCCGGGCCCACGTCTTGGAATAGGGTAAAAGTCACAAAATATGAATACACATTCATTCACGAGTCCAACCATATAATAATTACTCGAATTCGACCTTAGATCGCCTTTCAAAACTCGAAATTTTAGTTGAAGAACTTCTTCCCATTTTTCCCAATTTTCAACCCCAAATCCGAAATAAAAGAATCAATTAATGATAGACTAGCGGGATATAATCAATATGGAGTGTAGAATCATTACACAATCGATGTCTCTGAAAATCTGTAAGGCCCCGTAAAACTTTAGCAAAGGAAAATATTGAACAGTGCGCTGGGGAGTTGAAGGAAAATGTTAGGCAGAAGTAGGCATTTCTGTGGTCCGTTCTACGGCCGCAGAATGGCCGCAGAGTGGAGCAGTCCTTTGGGCCATTTTTAATGTCATTTTTGCGGTCCATTATGCGACTGCATAACCATTTCGCGGGTCGCACTCTTGTCGCATATCCCGCTTTGGAATTTTTTGGAGGGAGGTTCTGCGGTACACTATGCGACCGCAAAACCGTTCTGCGGTACATTATGCGACCGCAGAATAGGTATGCGAGCCGCATAGTGACCGCAGACCTGGTCAGTTCCTTTTCCAGTTTTGGCACCCCAATTTTGCGGACCACATAACCATTATGCGGTCGCATATGTGACTGCAGAACCTGTTCCGGAGCTCCATTTTGGGTTTTTAAAACCCGACCCTACTTCATTAAAAAAGATGTAAGGGGCCATTTTTGAGCAAAACCTGATACTTTAGAGTGAGAGAGAGAGAGAGAGAGTCCTAGAGGGAGAAAGTGATCTTCATCAAGTTAATATTCAATTCTTGATTAAAACCTTGAAGATTGTCAAGAGAGGCACCTAGGTCTTCTTCCTAAGAGGTAAGATTCTATCACCCAAACTCTTAATTTCAAAATGTAACTAGAATGGGCTATTAGTAAGGTAATTCATGGAGATGGGAGTGCTTACCTTGTATGCATGTGTTCCTAAGGTATGTGGGGAGGTTATGAGTTAAAGATAGAAAAGAATGGGGTGTGAGTTGGTGGAGTCTTTCATAAAAAGGGCCATGAAACCTTAATACACACATAGTGTTTGATAGAATGCTCAAGTGAGCTAGAATTATGATCGTTTTCCTAATTTTGAGTTCAATTTTGCTATATTGTTAAAATAGGTTGAAGTTGCTAATATTCCGGAATGTCTTAGAGTTTTAAGAGGCTCAATTGAGGTATGTTGGCTAAATCCCCCCTCTTCTTAAAATTGAATCCCACGATATTCATGCAATCGACGTAAGTCCCAAATTAAATGTCCTAGAAATTGCTATCCCGAATGTGCTTGCTTTGCAAATATATGTGTAATATGATTCCCATGCTTTCATCATATTATCTCGTCATATAAGGAAATGTTCAAGACTTAGAATATGTGCTAATAAGCCTAGAATCCAAGTCAAATTAGATTAAAGACTGTTATGCCAAGTGTGAAGAGCCTCTATGTGCCTTGAATTCTAAATTACTCACATGTGAATTCAAGAGTCTTGAATGAAAACCGTGTTGTTATTGATGATAATAATAATTTTGGATTGTGGAAAAGAACTTGAATTATGAAATAAGGCCAAGTGCCAAGAACGACTTTTTAATTAAATCCACTTGTGTAAATGTGCTGAAAATATGGGAAAGGAATATGAAGTAAGATGATCGATTGAAATGGTTGATGTCTCGAATGATATGGCTTAGCCGATCGGGCCGAGATCGGACTCCGTGTAATAACACAGTGGTATTATGAATGAAATAGTGAATATGGTTGATGTCTCAAATGAGATGGCTTAGCCGATCGGGCCGAGATCAGACTCTGTATAAGAACACGGTGGTACTGTGGATGGTGGTATATTGGCACTAAAAACCATCCAACCTAATAATGTGGGAGTTGACTTGAAAATCTATGTGATCCTTAACTTGATGTTTTAATGTTATTTGAAGCTCGTATTGAATCCTTGACTGTTTCCCTTGTGTTATTATTCATTCTATTGAGATGGTGTTTAGCTATACATACTAGTACTATTCAACAGTACTAATGTCCCCTTTGCCGAGGGAGCTGTATCTTTAAATTGATACAGATGGTTCCATAGCAGATAGTGTTGATCACAGATAGGTGCTGCATCCTCTTCTCAGTGGACTCGGTGAGCCCCATTTCATTCCGGGGCCATGTAATATATCTTTTGTTTATATTGTTGTACTTTTGAGGTATAGCTGGGGCCTTGTTGCCGGCACCTTCTTTACACTCTTTTGTATCTTTAGAGGCTCCGTAGACACTATGTGGGTTAAACAAGTTATGTTGTGTTTGATCACTTGTTCCGCTCAGACTATAAGAGTATGTGTATTTTGAGACTTAAAGGCAAAATAGCTAATGAAACAGTTTAGTATTGTATGTATGAACTTCCCAGTGTTTAATTAATGAAATCATGTGTTTTATTTCTATCTTGATCATGGGTGAGTGGGGTAGAAAGTATTTAACAGGCTTGCTCGACCGGGTTTACTCAGTTGAGCGTCGGTCACGCTTCCCGAGGTTGGGGCGTGACAAAATCCCTCAAAATACCATCCCAATACGAGCTCCCAAACTCAAGTTTTGATAAAAAGGGCCAAACCCTCATTTTGAAATGATATAAGTCTGCCCAGTGATTCCTTAATCGCGATTGCGGAAATAGCCTCGCGATCGCGACGAACAACTTCGCTGCCCCAGGATTTAACTCTACGCGAACGCGTAAAACACCAAGCGAACGCGATGTACTGTCTTTCATACTTATGCGATCGCGAATGTCCTCACGCGTTCGCGATGAGCAAAGCGCGGGGCCCAGCTTTAGCCTCCTTAACTCTACGCGGACGCGACCTTGGCCACGCGTTCGCGAAGCACCACTTCATACCACTATGCGTTCGCATCCTTTTGCCCGTGAACGCAAAGAGAAAAAACTTCCTCTACCCAGCTAAGCCTATGCGATCGTGGCCCCTCTCTCGCGATCACGTATAAGGAAACCAAATGCACCAGATCACAGAACTTCAGCCATTTCTCTAAGTCCAAAACGCATCCGATAATGATCTGAAACACACCCGAGGCTCCCAGGACCTCAACCAAAGATACCAACAAGTCCTAAAATACCATACGAACTTAGTCGAGCCCTCAAATCACATCAAACAACGCTAAAAATACGAAGCACCCTCCGATTCAAACTTAATGAACTTGAAACTTCCAATTTCTACAACTAATGCTGAAACCTATCAAACCACATCCGATTGACCCCAAATTTTGCACACAAGTAATATTCAACCCTACGGACCTATTCCAACTATCGGAATTGGAATCCAACCCCGATATTAAAAAGTTCACTACCGATCAAAATCTCCAAAAATTTAACTTTCGCCATTTCAAGCCTAAATGAGCTACAAACCTCTAAAACACAATCTGGACACGCCCCTAAGTCTAAAATCACCCAACGGAGCTAACAGAATCGACAAAACTCCATTTCGGAGTTGTCTTCATACAATTCCGACTACGGTAAAACATTCTAAGACTTAAACTTTCATTTAGGGACTAAGTGTCCCAAAATACTCCGAAACCACAACCAACACCTCCCGGGAAGACACATAAGCAGAAAATAATGCGGAAAAAGCAGTAAATAGGGGATCGGGATTATAACTCTCAAATCGACCGGCCGAGTCGTTACAAAGATCCACCACCACTTGAGGAGCCACATTAAGATCAACCCATTATACCTGAACCTAATGAAGAAGTGTCTAAAATAATGGGAGTAAGAAAATTCCCAAGAGTTCGAAAACTAGCAATTTCTAGTGACTGTTGTATATCTCCAAGAGTCTGATTATGATATTGGACTAAAAGATGATCCATGCTCGTTTTCACAAGCCATGAGTGGAGAAAATTCCACACTTTAGTATGATGCCATGAAAGAAGAGTTAGAATCTATGGCTAAATATAAAGTTTGGGATCTCGTCGAATTACCAAAGGGAGCCTCTACTATAGGTTTCAAATGGGTTTTTAAAACTAAAAGAGACTCATCTGGTAATATCGAATGATATAAAGCTAGGCTTGTAGCCAAGGGTTTTACTCAAAGGGAGGGCATTGATTACCATGAAACCTTCTCTCTAGTATCAAAGAAGGATTCATTGAGAATAATCATGGCATTAGTAGCTCATTTTGATTTAGAGTTACATCAAATGGATGTGAAAACAATTTTTCTGAATAGAGATCTTGAAGAGGAAGTATGCATGTGTCAACCTGAAGGATTCTGTGATAAGGACAAAAGTCACCTTGTTTGCAAGTTGAATAAATCCATTTATGGGCTAAAGCAGGTTTTCCGCCAATGGTATATTAAATTTCATAATGTTATTTCTTCATTTGGATTTACGGAGAACATAATTGATCATTGTATATACCTTAAAATAAGTGGGAGAAAATATATTTTTCTAGTCCTATATGTGGATGACGTTTTACTTGCAAATAGTAATTTGGGTTGTTGCGCGAGACTAAACAGTTCCTTATCCAGAATTTTGAGATGAAGAATATGGGTGAAGCCTCTTATGTCATTGGCATAGAGATTCACAGATATAGATCCCAAAGATTACTTGGACTATCTCAAAGGGCCTACATTAAAAGAATTCTGGAAAGATTCAGGATGAAAAACCGTTCACCTATAGCAGCACCCATAATTAAAGGTGAAAAATTCTCATTGAATCAATGTCCACAAAATGCATTGGAAAAGGAGCAAATGAAAGACATTCCTTATGCTTCTCTTGTTGGGAGCCTTATGTATGCATAGGTCTGTACTAGAGCTGATATTGCTTTTGAGGTAGGAATGCTTGGCAGATATCAAAGTAACCCTGGTCTTGACCATTGGAAAGCTGGTAAAAGGGTTTTGAGATATTTGTAAGGAATCAAGGATTTTAAGCTCACATACAAATATTTTGACTCATTGGAGGTGTTTGGATATTCAGACTCTGATTTGGGTGGATGCAAAGACACTGATAAATCCACTTCAGAATACATTTTCCTTCTTGCTGGAGGTGCTGTGTCTTGGAGAAGTGTCAAGCAGACCATTATTGCAACATCCACAATGAAAGCTGAATTTATAGCATGCTATGAAGCTACATCACAAGCGTTATGGTTGAAAAACTTTATTTTCGGCCTTAGGTTTGTCGATTCCATTTCAAGTCCATTGAGAATCTTCTGTAACAATTCAAGTACAGTGTTCTTTTCTAAGAATAATAAAAGCCGAAGCAAGAACATTGACATAAAATATTTGATGGTTAGAGACTATGTGAAGAAGCAAGATGTGGGTTTTGAGCATGTTAGTACTACTTTGATGATTGTTGATCCTATGACTAAAGATCTGCGGGCTAATATTTTCAAGGATCATGTAGCCCATATGGGTCTTAGTAGCTCAATTTAGTCTTGCTTTGTTCTCTAACAGTTCGTCTAGACATTATGTTTATTTTGATATACATGACAATGCACACTTTGATTTTTCATGTATTATTTTGTGATCATTTGATCAATAAAGTTAAACTCTGAATGACTATATTAAGTTCATTCATAAAGTTGTTGGCACTTTATTAGAACATATTATACATTGCAATACATGGAAGGAATTTATTTGTTTAAGAGCATGACCGCCCTGATTCATGTAATGATATGTTCTAGTTAAAGTGATTGTTGCATAATTTTTAGTTGAGTGATAAAGTCTATGGCCATATTATATGTTTATCTCTCATAAAAGATTATCTGATTTTAATATGTGGGCCAAGTGGGAGAATATTAAAAATTTACCTCTCTTCTATAGACTTCTAGTGTGGCCCACATATAAGGTAATAAATTATTTACCTTATCTCCCAAGTAAATAATATATCGGATAATATTATGTAGTTGTGCATATATGGTAGTTTCTTTGATGGAAAGAAATAATTTTTATTAGGAGTCCTTAGGGTAATTATAATTTATGGAGAAGTCCTTATGGCTAAAGTATTTTCCTAAGAGTCCCTAGTCTACCTATAAATACGTTTGTGACACCATCAGTCTGACATCCCACGATAGACACTCGCTAGAAGGCTCCTAGATTTTCTGTCAAGTTTTACAAAAGTGATTCCATACAACGCTTGAACAACAATGACGGAAGGTACGTACCTATTAATATTTCGTTGAGTTGGCTATGTGTATTTATGTGATTTTCTACCTAACTAACTCATGCCCCCACCTTAATTGCTACCCAACACACAGGAAGAAAAAAAAAAGAAGTATCTTTTTTGGATCATCTTTAATTATGAAAAGGATTCAGAAGAGAAAGGTAGGTGTGGAAATATTCTAATCTAATCAAAACAAACCAAACAAACCAACAAAAGCATACATCTTAACTATGAAAAAGATGATACACTAATATATAGTGATTGCCAGCTAACTTAAACAAGAACCCACTAACTTCCGTAAATCTGTTTGTACTCTAATTTCCATAATGCGTTAATGTGCACATTCTATGTCCTTTCCTCTCGCAAACCCAAAATTACCTATCCATCCAAGGGTAGATCTATGTTGGAAAAAACAATACCATTGCTTTAATTTTGGTCCAATTTTTATTAGAAAAATGTCTAATTTTGCTTATGATTAATAAACTTCCGCTTAAATTTATACTTAGTTAAAAAGTTGTCAATAAAAGAAATCATAATTGTTACCTATTGGCGCTTTAAATTTGCCTAGTTTGCTGACACATGGAATTCAATTAGAATGTATTGTCATGAGAAAAGTAGAAAACTAATAGGTGTAGTGATAATTTGTATTCACTAATTTAAAATTTCCAATTTAAATTTTTGCTGCATTTGTATCTGCATCTACAATTGTATCTACCTCCCTTGATTAAGAAGTTAAAATATACACGAAACCATAATTTTAATGTCACGACCCAAAATCCCAACATGTCGTGATGACGCATATCTCGATACTAGGCAAATCGATAAACCATAATTTATTTTAAGTTTGAAAATACAATAATTTAATACAATAACACTCCGCAAAACCTGGTGTCACTAAGAACATGAGCATCTAATTATGAATACAAGTCTGAAAAATACGCTCCGTAACAGTCTGAGACCAAATATAGTAAATAAGGAGATAGGGAAGGAGAGGCAAGGTCTGCGAAACACGGCAGATACCTCAAAATCTCCAGAAAATCAACTGTGTGAAAGAATCAACACCCGCTATATTCGAAAATACCTGGATCTGCACACGAAGTGCAGGGTGTAGTATGAGTACAACCAACTCAGCAAGTAACAATAATAAATAAGGAACTGAAGATAGTAACGAGCTACACAGTTATGGTTCATTTCCAGTAATTCCAGCAAAGAATATACATGCTATCAAATCTAAGCAGTTTAATGTCAAATCAATTTTTATACAGTTCATATTCATGTAATCCGTATATCAAAATCTTTCAGAGATTTTCCAACAATGACAGATAGCAACTAAGTGCAATAACAAATGGAAATCAAGTACAACCTCTTAGGACAACAATCACTCACTGGGCTCCCAACCCTTATCACTCCCTGGGCTCTCAACCCTCATCACTCACTCTCAATGGGTACCCGCGCTCACTGGGTGTGTACAGACTCCGGAGGGACTCCTACAACCCAAGCGTTATAATCTGCACGGACAACTCACGTGCTGCACGGACAACTCACGTGCCATAATATAACTATCTGGATCCGCACGGCCAACTCACGTGCTGCACCGCCAACTCACGTGCTATAGTATAATATAAGGATCTGCACGGCCAACTCACATGCTATAGTATAATATAAGAATGTACACGGCCAACTCACGTGCTGCACGGACAACTCACATACTATTGTATCAATATCTCACAATTAGGCCCTCGGCCTCACTCAGTCATAAATTCCTCTAGTCTCTCGGGCTCTTAATAATCATGAAATAAGCCCAAACAACAATGATATGATGTATCAATAATAACAACAGAGACTGAGATAAAATGTGCAAGTAAAACCTGAGACTGAGTACATATAGCATTTAGCAGGCAATTCAACAAGTACACGACCTCTATGGGTCCCAACAATACTATCACATAGCCTAAGCATGATTTTCTAATATGATTTACAGTCAAATTTTATCAACACATAGAGAGCATATAGCTAACAACAAATTATTCAACTTTACAGTTTTTCGGGACGGACCAAGTCACAATCCCCTCGGTGCACGCCCACACGCCCGTCACCTAGCATGTGCGTCACCTCCAAAATAATCACATGATACCAAAATCCGGGGTTTAATACCCTCAGGACCAGATTTAAAACTGTTACTTACCTCAAAACGTGAAACTCTTTAGTCTGCTATGCCTTTGCCTAGCAAATCGGCCTCCGAATGACTCGAATCTAGTCACAAATAATTTATTTCAGTCAGTAAAATTTATTTGAATTAATTCCATATGAAAATACTAATTTTTCATAAAAATTTGAAATTTAGCTCTAATATCGCCCGTGGGGCCTACGTCTTGGAACCCGATAAAATTTGCAAAATCCGGAAGCCCATTCAACCACGAGTCTACCCATACCAATTTTACCAAATCCGACCTCAACTCGACCCTCAAATGTACAAATCTTATTTCTAAATTTCTAAGTTCCAATCTCTGATTTACATCTCAAAATCATGTAATCTAGTTGGATTATTCGATGATAATTCAATATTATGGAGTAGAAATGATCACAAGGGACTTACCTCAAGTTTTCCTTGAAAATATATCAAAAATTGCCTCTCCTCAAGCTCCAATTTGTCAAAAATGGCGAATGGGACATAGTCCCTATTTTTATAATTCTGCCCAGACAACCTCGGTTCTGCCTCGATCTTGGCCTTCGATCGAGGTCCTCGATCCTAGGCCTCGATCTTGGGCTTCAATCCTGGCCCTCGATCCTGATCCTCGATCTTAGGCCTCGATCCTGGCCCTCAATCCTAGGCTTCGATCCTGATCCTCGATCATGGCCCTCGACCTTGGCCTTCGATCTTGTCTTCGACCCTGCCTTCAACCGTGACCCTCGACCCTGAGCTCGATCATGGCTTCAATCGTGGACCTCAACCCTGGGCTCGAATCTGGAAAAAGAAATTTCCAACATAAGGTAATTGCAGCAGTTGTTGTAGTTCAATTTTTTTGATCTGTTAATTATCTGAAACTCACCTGAGGCCCTCGGGACCTCAACCAAATATACCAACAAGTCCTAAAACATCATACGAACTTAGTCAAATCCTCAAATCACCTCAAACAACGCTAAAACCATGAATTACGCCCCAATTTAAGCCTATTGAACTTTGAAATTTCTAATTTCTAGAAATAACGCCGAAACCTATCAAATCACGTCTGATTGACCTCAAATTTTGCACACAAGTCATAAAATGACATAACATACCTATTAAAATTTTCAGAATCGGATTTCGACCCCGATATCAAAAAGCCAACCCCTCGGTCAAACTTCCCAAAAATTTAACTTTCGGCATTTCAAGTCTAATTCCTCTACGGACTTCCAAAAATTCTTCTGGATACGCTCCTAAGTCTAAAATCACCATACAGAGCTATTGGAACCATAAAAATTCAAATCCGAGGTCATTTATACATAAGTCCAATATCCGGTCCACGTTTCTAACTTAATTTTTTAATTATGAGACTAAGTGTCTCATTTCAATCTGAATTTCTTCCGGACCCGAACCAACTAACATGATAAGTCATAAATCAATTGCAAGGCATAAATTGAGCAAGAAATAGGGGAACGGGGTTATAATATTCAAAACGATCGGTCGGGTCGTTATATTCTCCCCCTCTTAAACAAACGTTCGTCCTCGAACCAGTTTAGAATAATACCTGGAGTCTCAAATAAGTGTGGATATTTGCTCCGGATCTCCTGCTCATTCTCCCAGTAGCTTCTCCGGCTGGCTGACCTCTCCACTGCATCTTCATTGATGTTATGCTCTTTGACTTCAGCTTTCGAACCTGCCGGTCTAAAATAGCCACTGGCTCTATATCATAAGTCAAATTACCGTCTAGCTGTACTGTACTAAAATCCAGAATATGAGACGGATCCCCGACATACTTTCGGAGCATGGTTACATGGAACACTGGATGAACACCTGATAGACTAGGTGGTAAAGTAAGTTCATAAGCCACCTCCCCAATTTTCTTAAGTATCTCAAAAGGCCCAATATACCGAGGGCTTAACTTGCCCTTTTTTCCGAACCTCAACACACCCTTTATGGGTGAAATCTTGAGCAGAACCTTCTCCCCAACCATGTGAACAACATCACAAACCTTCCTATCGGCATAACTCTTCTGTCTAGACTGTGCCGTGCGAAGCCGTTCCTGAATTACTCTGACCATCTCTAAAACATCCTGAACCAAGTCAATACCCAATAGTCTAACCTCACCAGGCTCAAACCAACCCACCGAAGACCGACACCGTCTCCCATATAAAGCTTCATACGGAGCCATCTGAATGCTTGACTGGTAGCTATTATTGTAAGCAAACTCTGCGAGTGGTAGAAATTGATCCCAAGAACTCCCAAAATCAATGACACAAGCGCATAACATATCCTCCAATATCTGAATAGTGCGCTCGGACTGCCCGTCTGTATGAGGGTGAAATGCTGCACTCAACTGAACATGTGTGCCCAATTCTCGTTGCACTGCCCTCCAAAACTGTGAGGTAAACTGCGTACCCCGATCTGAAATAATGGACACCGGCACACCGTGTAGGCGAACAATCTCGCGAATATAAATCCCAACCAACCGCTCCGAAGAATAATTAGTACCGACTAGAATAAAATGCGCATATTTGGTCAACCGGTCTACTATCAGCCAAACAACATCAAACTTTCTCAAAGTCCGTGGGAGTCCAACTACGAAGTCCATGGTAATACGCTCCCACTTCCACTCCGGAATCTCAAGTCTCTGTAGCAATCTGTCCGGTCTCTGGTGCTCGTACTTTACCTGTTGATAATTTAAACACCGAGATACAAACCCAACTATATCTTTCTTCATCCGCCTCCACTAATAGTGCTGTCTCAAATCCTTATACATCTTCGCGGCGCTTGGATGAATAGAGTACCGCGAATTGTGAGCTTCCTTGAGAATCCGCTCACGCAAACCATCTGCATTAGGTACACATAGCCTGCCCTGTATCTATAATACACCGTCATCTCCAATAGTGACTTCCTTTGCATCACCGTGCTGAATCCTGTCCTTAAGGACAAGCAAATGTGGATCATCATACTAGCGCTCTCTGATGCGATCACATAAAGAAGACTGAGAAACCACATAGGACAAAACTCAATTCGGCTCGGAAACATCCAATCTAACAAACTGATTAACCAAGGCCTTAACCTCCAAGGCTAAAGGCCTCTCTTCTACCGGTAAGTATGCTAAGCTGCCCAAACTCTCTGCTATACGACTCAAGGCATCGGCCACCACATTGGCCTTTCCGGGATGATAGAGAATGGTGATATCATAATCTTTAAGCAACTCCAACCACCTTCGCTGCCGCAAATTAAGATCCTTCTGTTTAAACAAATGTTGTAAACTCCGATGATCGGTATATACTTCACACTCGACACCGTACAAGTAATGCCGCCAAATTTTCAAGGCATGAACAATAGCTGCTAACTCAAGGTCGTGGACTGGATAATTCTTCTCATGTACCTTTAACTGTCTGGATGCATAGGCAATCACCCTACCGTCTTGCATAAATACTGTGCCGAGACCAATCCTCGATGCGTCACAATACACAGTATAAGACTCTGAACCTGTAGGCAACGCCAATACTGGAGCTATAGTCAAAGCTGTCTTGAGCTTCTGAAAGCTCTCTTCACATTCATCCGACCACCTGAACGGAGCACCTTTCTAGGTCAATTTAGTTATAGGCGATGCAATAGACGAGAAACCCTCCACGAAACGACGATAATAACCAGCCAAGCCAAGAAAACTCCGAATCTCAGTAACTGAGGATGGTCTGGGCCAATTTTGAACTGCCTCTATTTTCTTCCGATCCACCTTAATACCTTCACTGGACACTATATGTCCCAAGAATGCCACCGAACTAAGCCAGAACTCACACTTAGAGAATTTGGCATATAGTTTCTCCTCTTTCAGCCTATATAATACAATACCCAGGTGTTGTGCATGCTCATCTTAGCTACGTGAGTACACCAGAATATCATCAATGAATACCACGACAAATAAATCAAGATATGGCTGAAATACACTATTCATCAAATGCATATATGTTGTTGGGGCATTGGTTAGCCCAAAAGATATCACAAGAAATTCATAGTGACCAAAACGAGTCCTGAATGTCGTCTTTAGAATATCTGAATCCCTAATTTTTAATTGGTGATACCCAGACCTCAAATCAATTTTGGAGAACACTTTCGCTCCCTGAAGCTGGTCAAATAAATCATCAATATGCGGAAATAGATATTTATTCTTGATTGTAACTTTGTTCAACTGCCTATAATCAATGCACATCCGCAAAGTACCATCTTTCTTTTTCACAAACAGAACCGGTGCACCCCAAGGTGACACACTAGGCCTAATAAATCCCTTTTCAAGGAGTTCCTGAAGTTGCTCTTTCAATTTTTTTTAACTCAGCGGGTGCCATACGATACGGAGGAATAGAAATGGGCTCAGTGCCCTACACCAAGTCAATACCAAAATCAATATCCTTGTCGGGTGGCTTACCCGGCAGGTCTGCAGGAAATAAATCCGAAAAGCCTTGCACGGCCGGTACTGAATCAATAATAGGAGCATCTGCATCAACATCTCTCACAAAGGCCAAATATGACAAGCATCCCTTTCCAACCATAAGTTGGGCCTTCAAATAAAAAATTACCCTACTAGGAACAAGATCTAGAGAACCCCTCCATTTAACCTTTGGCAACCCCGACATCGTCAACGTCATGATTTTTGCATGACAGTCCAGAATAGCATGACATGGAGACAACCAATCCATACCCAGGATTACATCGAAATCAACCATACCGAGTAATAAGAGATCAACTCTAGTCTCCAGTTCCCTAATAGTTACCACACACGACCGATACACATGATCCACAGTAATAATATCGCCCACCGGTATAGATACACAAACAGGTGAAACTAAGGACTCACAGGGCATATCCAGATAATGAGCAAAATATGATGATACATATGAATAAGTGGAATCGAGGTCAAATCATATAGAAGCCTCCCTGTGGCACACTGAAACAATACATGCGATCACTACGTCTAAGGCAACAACATATGGCCTGGTAGGAAAATCATAGAATCAAGCCTGCCCGCCTCCTGATCGGCCTCCCCCTCTTGGGTGACCCCTAGCTGCCTGACCCCCCACCCCGAGATGGCAGGGCGGGTGGTGTAACTGCTGGTGCTGGTGTCGTCGGTCGAGAACTCTGCTGTGAAACCCCACTCAACAACCTAGGACACTCTCTCTTGAAATGACCAAATTCTCTGCACTCAAAACAACCCCTCCTCTGACGGAACTGCTGCTCCTGATAACCCGAGAAATGACCTCCAGAAGCCTGTGCGGATGAGGCATGATGAGAACTCTACACTGGTAGTGCACTGAATGAAGACTGGCCTGAGTGAGCACTGTAAGAACCATGGCTAGCTGATGCACCACGATGAGCTGGACGACCCGTTTGAGCGTGTCTGTAAGAACGACCCCTACCACTGTGAAACTTACCCCCTCAAGGAACACTGTTATAATCACCCGGACCACGAGGCCTCTTAGTCTCTCTCTCTCTCCACGTTCCTGGCTACGAACCATCTCTATCTACCGAGCAATGTCCACTACCTCATCAAACGTAGCACTAGATACTCTCTCCCTAGTCATAAGTAACCGCAGCTGATATGTGAGGCCATCAATGAACCTCCTAATCCTCTCCCTATGAGTGGGAACCAACCAGACTGCATGACAAGACAACTCAGAAAATCTCATCTCGTACCGTGTCACGAATATATCACCCTGGCGAAGCTTCTCAAACTGTCTGTGCAACTCTTCTCTGCGGGACGGAGGTACGAACTTCTCCAAAACGACCACGGAGAACTGATGCCAAGTAAGGGCTGTTGCGCCAACATGCCTACGTCTCTCGTAAGTCTCCCACCATCTGAGTGCAGACCCAGAAAACTGAAAAGTAGTGAATGAGGCCCCATTGGTCTCCAGAATACCCGCTAAATGGTGGAGGTAGAAGCCTCTCAAATCTCTCAAGTATCCTCTACTCATCATCTGCCATAACAGGAACTACCGGGGCCTGAGCAGCTGCAACCGGTTGGGCTGGTAGTGCCTCCGGTATCTGAAGTCCCTGTACTACCTGGTCTAGAGTACGGGCAACGGGGGTATGAGTACCTCCCCTAGCCTGAGAAGTGGCAGGTGCGGCCTAAGCCGAAACCACCTGAGCAAGACCAGTGCAGGCTGCCAATATCTGGGCCAAAGTCTTCTGAATGCCTGCAATCTCAATGGGCACAGCTGGTGCCTGAGCTGATCCTCTCGGCTCAACTATATCTGGAATCTGCTCCTGAGCTGGAACAACTGGTGGTACTACGGGTGCTATTCCAACTGTGGTACGAGCTACACCTCGACCTCTACCTCGGCCCCGGCCTCTACGATGGCCCCGACCTCTCGCGGCCCTAACTGGTGGCACTGGTGGCTGACCGTCTGATCTGGTAGTACGTGTCTTCACCATCTGTGAGAGAATAGAATAGCAGAAATTTAGTTTCTAGAATCAACAAATTTGCACGATAGAATACAAGAAAGTGAAATTTTCCTAATGGTTCCGTAGCCTCTCGAAGATAAGTACAGACGTCTCCGTACCGATCCGCAAGACTCTACTAAACCTGCTCATGACTCATGAGACCTACGTAACCTAGGCTCTGATACCAACTTGTCACGACCCAAAATCCCAACCTATCGTGATGGCGCCTATCTCGATACTAGGCAAGCCGATAATCTCGATAAACCATAATTTCTCTTAAGTTTGAAAATACAATAATGTAATACAATACAAAATCTCACAAATACTGACATGAACACTCCCCAAAACCTAGTGTCACTGAGCATCTAATTATGAATACAAGTCTGAAAAATACGGTCGTAACAATCTGAGACCAAATATAGTATATAAGGAGATAGGGAAGGAGAGGCAAGGTATGCGAAACACGGCAGATACCTCAGAATCTCCGGAAAATTAACTATGTGAAAGAATCAACACCCGCTATATCTGGGAACACTTGGATCTGCACACGAAGTGCAGGGTGTAGTATGAGTACAACCAACTCAGCAAGTAACAATAATAAATAAGGAACTGAAGATAGTAACGAGCTACACAGTTATGGTTCATTTTCAGTAATTCCAGCAAAGAATAGACATGCTATCAAATCTGGCAGTTTAATGTCAAATCAATATTTATACAGTTCATGTTCATGTAATCCGTATATCAAAATCTTTCAGAGATTCCCAACAATGACAGATAGCATCTAAGTGCAACAACAAATGAAAATCAAGTACAACCTCTTAGGACAACAATCACTCACTGGGCTCCCAGCCATCATCACTCACTCCCAATGGGTACCCGCGCTCACTGGGGGTGTACAGACTTCGGAGGGGCTCCTACAACCCAAGCGCTATAATCTGCACGGACAACTCACGTGCCATAATATAACTATCTGGATCCGCACGGCCAACTCACGTACTGCACCGCCAGCTCACGTGCTATAGTATAACATAAGGATCCGCACGGCCAACTCACGTGCTATAGTATAATATAAGAATCTGCACGGCCAACTCACGTGCTAAACGGACAACTCATGTGCTATTGTATCAATATCTCACAATCAGGCCCTCGGCCTCACTCAGTCATAAATCCCTCCAGTCTCTCGGGCTCTTAATAATCATGAAATAAGCCCAAACAATAATGATATGATGTATCAATAATAATAACAGAGACTGAGATAAAATGTGCAAGTAAAACCTGAGACTCAGTACATATAGCATTTAGCAGGCAATTCAACAAGTACGCGGTCTCTATGGGTCCCAACAATACTATCACATAGCCTAAGCATGATTTTCTAACATGATTTACAATCAAATCTTTATCAACACATAGAGAGCATATAGCTAACAACAAATTATTCAACTTTACAGTTTTTCGGGACGAACCAAGTCACATTCCTCTCGGTGCACACCTACACGCCCGTCACGTAGCATGTACTTCACCTCCAAAATAATCACACGATACCAAAATCTGGAGTTTAATACCCTCAGGACCAAATTTAAAATTGTTACTTACCTCAAAACGTGAAACTCTTTACTCTGCTATGCCTTTGCCTCGCAAATCGGCCTCCGAATGCCTCGAATCTAGTCACAAATAATTCGTTTCAGCCAATAAAATTTATTAGAATTAATTCCATAAGAAAATACTAATTTTTCATAAACATCTGAAATTTAGCTCAAAAATCACCTGTGAGGCCCACGTCTCGGAACCTGATAAAATTTACGAAATCCGGAAGCCCATTCAATCACGAGTCTACCCATACCAATTTTACCAAAATCCGACCTCAACTCGACCCTCAAACCTACAAATCTTATTCCCAAATTTTTAAGTTTCAATCTCCGATTTACACCTCAAAATCATGTAATCTAGTCGGATTATTCGATGATAATTCAATATTATGGAGGAGAAATGATCACAAGGGACTTATCTCAAATTTTCCTTGAAAATATATCAAAAATCTCCTCTCCTCAAGCTCAAATTTGTCAAAAATAGCAAATGGGACGTAGTCCCTGTTTTTATAATTCTGCCTAGACAACCTCGGTTGTGCCTGGATCATGGCCTTTGATCTTGGCCTTCGATCGAGGTCCTCGATCCTAGGACTTGATCCTGGGCCTCAATCCTGGGTCTCGATCCTAGTCCTCGATCCTAGGCCTCGATCGTGGCTTCGATCCTGATCCTCGATCATAGCCTTCGACCCTGGCCTTCGATCATGGCTTCGACCCTCCCTTCGACCGTGACCCTCGACTTTGGGCTCGATCATGACTTCGATTGTGGCCCTCGACCCTAGGCTCGATCCGGGCTCGAATCTGGCAGAAGAAATTTCCAACATAAGGAAATTGCAGCAGCTGTTGTAGTTCAATATTTTTGATCTGTTAACCATCCGAAACTCACCCGAGGCCCTCGGGTCCTCAACCAAATATACCAACAAGTCCTAAAATATCATACGAACTTAGTCAAATCCTCAAATCACCTCAAACAACGCTAAAACCATCAATTACGCCCCAATTCAAGCCTATTGAACTTTGAAATTTTTAATTTCTACAAATAACGCCGAAACCTATCAAATCACATCCGATTGACCTCAAAGTTTTCACACAAGTCATAAATGACATAACATACCTATTAAAATTTTTAGAATCGAATTTCGACCCGATATAAAAAAGCCAACCCCTCGGTCAAACTTCCCAAAAATTTAACTTTCTGCATTTCAAGTCTAGTTCCTCTACGGACCTCCAAAAATTCTTCTGCACACGCTCCTAAGTCCAAAATCACCATACGGAGCTATTGGAATCATAAAAATTCAAATCTGAGGTCGTTTACATATAAGTCCATATCCGGTCCACTTTTCTAACTTAATTTTTCAATTATGAGACTAAGTGTCTCGTTTCACTCCGAATTCCTTCCGGACCCGAACGAACTAACTCGATAAGTCATAAATCAATTGCAAGGGATAAAATGAGCAATAAATGGGGGAACGAGGTTATAATATTCAAAACGACCGGCTGGGTTGTTACATTTAATTTGATGGATTCGATTTTTAAAATTCTTAGAATTTGACCTAATAAACTCTTGAAACTTTGAATACATAATTTTATTTTCTTTAAAATTTTAGTAAAGTTTTATGTATGTACAAATTCTCTTTCAAAATACTAGTTCAGTTGAGAAAAAAAGGTAGCTCAGTACACAAAGTATTCCGCATTCACGTAGGATCCGAGGAAGATGCGTACCCCAAGAGTGTGATATTGCTAGCCTACTCTGATACAAGTATTAGTGGTTGCTTTTACGGCTCGAACAATCGAACCCGTGACCTATATTTTACACGAATACGACATAAAGCATCTCGTATTCATGCATCGTTCGGAGAAGTACTATATCCCTAGGAGTGTGATGTATTGGCTGCTTCTATAGCTCGAAGTCGTGACATATAAGTCACACGCAAATAACTTTATTATTGCTTGAAGGTTCCCTTTCTTGGGTTCGATTGAACACTTAATGTAATAATTAAATCTGTTACTAAGCTAGAATACACAGGCAAGTACGGGAATTACGCATAAATATGTAACAAATGATACAATGATGAGGACTAAAGAGTAATAAAATACAAGTGAAAGGCGCATAAATGGGTTAAATTTGGAGAAAACGGTTTTGGTTTGGGGGGGGGGGGGGGTGGTTTGCATCGTAGGAATAGAAATGTCGGGGTCCGACAGAGAGAGACCTTAGTCCGGAAAAAACGGGTTGCATTGTCATTTTTACACACGTTCCCACTGTGGGTCACCCACATATGCCACCATGCGAGAACCCTATGTTCTTTTCTTTTTTTCATTTCCACCCCCTTAATTTTTTTCTTTAATTTTAATTTAGGACTTTATAAACAAATTAACCCAATTTAATCTTACTTGCATGGACATTGTGTGTGTTTCACTTGCTAGCTTGGTGAATATTTGGTGTGGCCGCTATATATTATGAAAAAGGTATAAATGAAACCTTAAGAGCGGAGAGATTAGAAGGAAGTAGGCTCTTTTTACACAGGGTATTCCTGCTTAGCTCCCGGCTTACCTAAACCATTATTCACAAGATAGCATGTGAGCAGGGCGGAGGTAGAAGCCAACAGTGGCGGAGCAAGGTTTTCATTAAGGGGAGTCAAAATATACAAAAATAAATCCATCAAGAAGTCAAGGAGTGTCATTATATAATATATATATACATATTTTAAAAAAATTACCTAGCTATACATTGTAATTTTTCGGCGAAGGGGTGCTTTGGTGTATGTGGCTCCGCCACTGGTGTCATTATATAGTATATATACATATTTTAAAAAATATTACCGAGCTAAACAGTGTAATTTTCCGACGAAAGGGTGTCGGTTGACACCCCTTGGGTGCATGTGGCTCCGCCACTGGAAGCCAAGCAACGGATTCGGTCGAACCCTACAAATATTAAATTTAGAACTCAGTTATTAGCATTTGCAATCATCGTTTTAAAATTCAGAACTCATAAAGTTGAAATCCTAACTTTGCCTCAACATGCTTTGTGTAGTCCTTAGAATGGCAACCATTGTTTTTAATAATTATTTTTTACTTTTATATAAACAACGTAAATTCTTTTATGTGAGTTTCACAAGATATACTAATCCATTTCATATCCAAATACATGAGGAGATTTTGGTAATAAATTGATGTCAAACAAAAGAATATTTTTACTATAATTGATCATTTACATGATATAAATAATTCAATTGTCGACCCTAAAAGCTAAAATGAATTTGAAGTGTAGTTGATTGATTAAATTTTCTCAAAGCTGATATATTGATTTTAAATACGTGAAAGGAAATACTTTGAAAGAGAATTTCTTTTTCTTTTCTTTTATTTTTATCCATTGACATAGACATAATTAATGTTAAGTATCTCTAAGATCTCAATTATAGCGAAGGTTCTAAGAACATATACTACCTCTAAGAAACATTATTTGCTCGATATCACTTTGTTTAATTTGACTAGATTCAAAGTTTAAAAAATAAGTCAAAAGTTTTGATACATTGTAAAAATTAAATAGTGTTTATATGTAATAAGATATCGTTAATCTTTTGAGGCGGGGAGTATTAGAAAAAATACCTATAAAGTACTTGGTTGAATGAAAATCTTTTATAATCTAGTCAACAAAGCATAATTAATATCATATACGATTTAATTAATCTAGACACATATAGAAATAAATGAATAACTTGCAACAAAATTACAATATTGAGAAGCGTAATGTATCATAAGTCAATAACTAATTAAGAATTCAAGAACTAATTAAGCGTTAATTAGTCAATAACTAATTAAGTGGCCAGCTTCCAAGTGGAGTTTTATTTTCTGATTTTCCTAAAATTAGAGCTCGAAGAGTGATAATCTATTTTGAATGGATGAGGCAAAGAAATATAATTTTGGGTGTTGATCAATGTGTTATGTTGCTTGTTCATAATTTTTGCTTAGATGCTTGGATTTTACTTGATATTGAACAGAGAGGAAATATGAGTCACTCGCTAAGGCCTTCTGGAAACAAAGTAAAATTTCGATAAGGAATGATCTTGTTGTATCTCTATAGTACTGTCAATTCATTTTCTCATTTCAAGTGGGAGTACTCATATATTTCATTCCTTCTACCTAGCATTCTCCAGCAAGATCAATCTGGTAACTTCTTCTACATTCCTCATTTCCATAAGCAAAGAGCAGCTGGCTGCATATGATTTCCCATGCTTACAAATGAGCTAGTTCCGTTGATCCATCATGTTTATTTGGTCTTTTACATTAACAATGTGATTATATTACTCCTGTCATCTCATTTCCGTCAGAACTCAGAATAGGATTGGTTTTGAAATGCATATTGGCGTGAATTATTCATTTAATTTGTCTGAAGAAAGAGTTGAAACAGTAGTAAAGACTAGCAAGATAACATTTCTTGATTTTATTATGGTTAATTATGTTCATCATAAAAGGTGGTGGCAGATTATATATTTGAAAGGTGCTTATAGTGCAGCTATTCAAGATAGTCTTCTTTGCAAAGAAGTTAGTGGAAAATTTGGTGCAAGACTCTCGGTTCTTAGCTCCTTAGCAGTGGTCTATTTTGCAAAAGTAAAACCCGGTGCTCTTACTTCCTTGATTGATGGATTCAAACAAGAACTTCGGGTAACGCTGGACAAGGTAGACAAAATAGAGTGTTGTATTGTTGGTGCAAAGTTTCTGCTTAAGACAGTGAAACATGAATCCTTTATGTCTATGAGAGGTCGAAAGGTACAAATTTATCGAAGTGATTTATACTGTTACCTCCCCTTTTCAATATTGATTATGGGGTTAACAAGATAAGGGTAGAAGGAGATGGAAGATTTATGAGAGTTAGTAGAATTAGTTTTTATGGTGGCACTTTTTGTGGCCTAGGTAAGTTTTTGATAAGAGGTAGAAGTTTTGAGGAGTTGCTGGAATTGAGCCAACTGCGAAAGAACAGAATGATAGTCATAGTTTGTAAGGGAATGAAGTATTCAAAGATTGGCCTTGAAGATGGTGGGGAATGCTTTGCAATATTTGTAAAATGTTGCACGCAAAATTATTTTTATTAATGGGATGACTGGGTTATTAGAGCCGAGCTTTGGGATAGCATATATTACTGGAAAGGAACACTTATTTTTTGATGAAAGATCCAATTATCTCCAAAGTGTTACCTTAAGCCAAGTTGTCCAGCAATATCTCAAAGATCTCAACCTTTTGTGTGGTGGGATAGCTGATCCAATATCTATAAAGTAGTCTTGACTAATGTTATAATTTATATATTCAGGTAAAGCAAGCATTGCCAAAAAGGAATGAAGATCTACTCCATGTTTATGTATCTTGAACCATTGCCTTATATGTGACTCACCTGCAAATACAAAATAACAGATTTTGTATGAAGGAAGATTTAAAATAGAAAGGGAACAAAATGTAGTGGGAGACAACTTGAAGTGATGCTCCTCTACCCAATAAGGCGTGGAGCATGAAAAGCACTCCCTGGATAAAACTAATTCAGCCAATCAACTGCTCTCTCTCTTCTTTGACAAAGCATGGAGAATGAAAGCAACTCCCTAGATCTCGACTTAGGAACACTTCCTGGATTATTAAATCCAGCCCATCCTTGTTGAAGAAAACAGAGACATGGGTCATGAATCGAGTATCAAAAAATAGTGCGTGCACTGATCAGAACAATGGACAACTGCTCTCAAATCTGTCTATAAGAAGACTGGCGTGTATTCAAGGATGGTTGTGCAACTACACAAACTGATTCTAAACCTTTCTAGTTCTTAGTACAAATATTGTATTCTTGAGTTTACAAGTGTCATAAAAGATAGGAGGAGATAGAACTCAAAAAGAGAGTTGTATCAATTTTACAAAAGCTATTATCACTGAATGTTGTTGATGGTGAGCAAACCAAAACCATCATCATTGTAACCTATTATCAAAGATCTAAGAAGTCCCTTGTGACCCAAGGAAAATTGGATGTAAGTACCTCATCAGTACTGAACCAGTATAAAATTGTTGTGTCCCTTTATCCTTCAGTTTTCTTGGTTTACTTCTCTTTATTTATTCAATGTGTAGAATCTAGTCGACTAAACTCAAATTCAGTCAACTAAGTTTTAATAAATAATAATTCACCCCCCTCTTGTTATTTCAATTTGTATCAGAGCGAGGCTTACAAACCTTGCTTAACATCTACTGAGAAAAAGATCATAGAATCAAATACAGTCGTCGGTGTACTATTTCAAGAGGGAACCTCTCAGGTACGACCTTCATATTTCAACGGACAACACTTCTCTCACTGGAAAGTTCGGATGGAAACATACACTATGTCATATGACATCAAAGTTTGGCGTGTGATAAAAAAAGGAACATTTTCCAGTTCCGTCAAAGAATGATGAGGATGGTCAAGTCATAGTATCAACTGGACCACTTGATTTAGATGACTACACTAATGAACAAGTTATTGTCATAACCGTGAATGCCAAAGCAAAAAATCTTATGTACAATGCTATCAGTGGAGAAGAGTATGAAAAGATTTCGAGCTATGAAACTGCCAAGGAAATGTGGGATAAATTGGAAGTAGCATATGAAGGAACCAACAAAGTAAAAGAAACAAGGATCACTCTTCTAGTTCGTGACTATGACCTATTCTAAATTAAAGTTGGAGAATCAGTGGAGAAAATGTTCTCCAGGTTCAGCAAAATCCTTGGAGATCTAAAGTCTTTTGTTAGACCAATCAAAAATAGAGAACATGTCAGAAAAATCCTTAGAAGTCTACCCACAATTTAGCAGCCCAAAGTTATTTCTCTAGAATGTCAGGACCTTGACAAAATATCCTATGATGAACTTAGAGGTGATCTAATTACCTTTGAGAAAACTCACTTGGACAGGCAAATTCAACAAGAAAAAAAGAAAATTGTTGCCTTTAAAGCAACTGTTGCTGAATCAGAAAATGAAGAAGAGGAGGAAAAACATGATGAAAATATAGCCATGCTCTCCCAAGTTGTCACAAGCATGATGAGGAAAAACAGATATAGCAGAAGAGGTAGATCAAACTTCAGAAAAGGAAGGGCGAGCAATGAAAATGATGGAAGATGCTATGAATGTGAAAAATACAAACACATTCAAGCTGATTGTCCAGAACTGGAAAAAAAAACTAAGCAGTAACTTTCAAAAGAAGAAGTCCTTTGGATCCTGGAGCGATGAAGAAGAATCTGACCATGAAAAAATTGCAAATATGTATTTTCTGGTCCCAAAAGATGATAGCAATAAAGACTCAGATGAGCTTGAGCTTATGGCAGAAAATAAAGCAGATGAGGAAGAAGACTCAGGCGAACTCTATCTTATGGCAGACGAAGGAACCAATGAGGTACGTCTTCCTTCATGTCCCAACTGTTATGAACTTCAAGAATTTGTGGATATTGCTCTTACAGATATCGAAAAAGTTTTAGAATAACTCAGAAAAATCCATAGAGAAAAGAAAGATTGGGCCCTAAAGTTGGAAGTATGTGAAATTGAGCATGACATGCTTCAAGATGAAGTAAATGAACTTAAATTTCAACTGAATGGATTACTAAAATCCACAAGTTATAGCTCTGTCAAATCAAATCAGACTGTTCCTCATACATCTTTGATTAGAACTAGAAACTCTCAGGGATGCTCTTATTGTGATAAAAATGGTCACAATACTAACCAGTGCACGAACAAAATCAGAGCAGAAAGGGAGTCTAAAAATAAAAAAATTCATTGTGTTTTTACTGTGGAAAAACTGGTCACACTTTTTATCGTTGCAGGATCAGAGACAACGGGAGATGGGTTTGGCGACCTAAATACATCAGTCAAGCTAACTCTCAGAAGTCTAATCATTCAGGACCCAAGCAGGCTTGGGTACCTAAAAACAAGTAAATTTGTTTTGCAGGAACATCGCAAGAAGAATCAAAAAAGAAAATGGTATCTTGACAGCGCGTGTTCCAGACATATGACTGATGACAAACAATTATTCAAAATTATCACTAGAGTAGATGGAGGAACAGTTACATTTGGAGACAAATCAAAAGAAAATGTAATTGGCGTTGGAAAAGTTCCTCTCAGCTCAACATGTGATGTAGATGAAGTGTATCTGGTTGGAAAACTTTGGTACAATCTTCTCAGCATTATTTAACTATGCGATAATGACTACGAGGTTCGGTTCAAAAAATATGGTTGGTTTAATAAAGATGAATCAGGTAAAGTTATTCTCTCTAGAAATAGGGACAAAAATGTTTATACTATCAATAACCTGGAAAACTCTAGTAATCAGATTTGTCTATCTTCCATTCTTGATGACTCCTGGGTATGGCATAGAAAACTTGGTCATGCTAGCATGCATACTATTCATAATCTTTCTAAAAACGAACTTGTCACCGGTCTTCCAAAACTAGATTTTTCGAAAGATCAAATTTGTGATGCATGTCAACTAGGAAAACAAACCAGATCCTCTTTTAAAGTCAAAAACATTGTCTCCACTTCAAAACCTATTCAATTATTTCATATGGATCTCTTTGGACCTACTAGAACTGCTAGCATAGGTGGTAAAATGTATGCCTTTATTATAGTAGATGATTTTTCTAGATTCACCTGGGTTATTTTTCTGAGCCACAAAGATGAGGCTCTACAAAACTTTGAAGTCTTTTGCAAGAAAATACAGCGTGAAAAAGGTTACTACATTTCCTCCATAAGAAGTGACCATGGAGGAGAGTTCGAAAGTAAGGCTTTTGAGAACATCTGCAATGATCAAGGTATCTCTCACAATTTCTCTCCCCAAGATCACCACAGCAAAATGGAGTGGTAGAACATAAAAATAGAACTCTACAAGATATGGCGAGAATCATGATTTTGGAAACTTCTCTCCCACACCGCTTGTAGGTAGAAGCCGTAAGTACAACATGTCATATGATAAATAGATGCCTTATTCGACCAATACTCAAGAAGACTCCATATGAACTATGGAGAGGAAAAAGACCCAACATCAGTTATTTCTATCCCTTCAGGTGTAAGTGTTTTATTCACAACAATGGAAAAGATAATCTTGGTAAGTTCGATCCCAAAAGTGATGAAGGTATTTTTCTCGGATACTCTCCTTCCAGTAGAACATATAGAGCTTTCACTGAGCGTACTTTATCCATTGAAGAATCTATACATGTTGTTTTTGTGGATACTAACCCTCATTTGAAGAATGATCATCTTCCTGAAAATGAAGAAATTTCCATAGTGCCAAAGTCTATCGATACAAGTGGAATTGCCTCTGAAGAAGTGACTGATCAACAAGATCAGTCGACTATGCCCCTGACAGAAAATCAGGAGTCCACTTTGATCGGTCCAACTTACTCTGCTGAAAAGGAATCAGAATTAGTCATCCCAAATGAATGGAAAAGTGAACCTGGATATCCCATAAGTATATCATTAGGGACCCTCAGGAAGGGATGAAGACTAGAAGATCTCTAAAGCAGACGTCAAATATCTCCCTCATATCCCAACTTGAACCAAAAAGGGTGGACGAAGCACTTGGTGACAAAAGCTGGATAATTGCAATGAAGGAAGAACTTGATCAATTTGAGAACAACAAAGTATGGAAATTCATTTCTAGGCCACCAAATGCATCCATTATTGGAACAAAATGAGTATTCAGAAATAAGTTGAACGAATCCGGACAAGTCGTGCGAAATAAAGCAAGACTAGTTGCTCAAGGTTACTCACAACAAGAAGGGATTGATTATGAGGAGACTTTCACCCATGTTGCTAGGTTAGAATCCATTCGTATTCTATTAGCTTATGCTGCTCATAAATGTTTCAAACTATTTCAGATGGATGTGAAAAGTGCCTTCTTAAATGGATTTATTTCTGAGGAGGTTTTCGTTAAGCAACCTCCGGGATTTGTAAATGAATCCTTTCCCAATCATGTCTACAAATTGTCTAAAGCTTTATATGGCTTAAAGCAAGCTCCTAGAGTCTGGTATGAAAGGTTAAGCTTTTTCCTAATTAAATATGGATTCGACATAGGTAATATTAATACTACTCTTTTCATCAAACGATCATCTCTAGGCAACCTAATTGTACAAATTTATGTAGATGATATTATCTTTGGTAGTACTAACATTATTTTGTGTAAGAATTTCTCAAATATCATGAAAGGAGAATTTTAAATGAGTATGATGGGAGAATTAACCTTCTTCCTTGGACTTCAAATCAATCAAACACAGAAAGGAATCTTCATTAGTCAAACAAAATATACGAAAGAACTCATCAAAAAGTATGGTATGTCCAATGCAAAAGCCATAGGAACACCTATGAGTCCGTCGACTACTTTGGATGAAGATAAAAATGGTAAGAGTGTTGATGAAATAATGTATCGAGGTATGATTGGCTCATTACTCTATCTTACTGCTAGTCGACCAGATATCATGTTTAGTATTTGCAAATGTGCTAGATATCAGTAAGCTCCTAAAGAGACTCATTTGAATGCTGTTAAACGTATTATCAGATATTTAATAGGAACGGTTGACTATGGATTATGGTATGAAAGTCTGGAAAATTTCAATCTCAAAGAGTTTTCAGATGCAGACTTTGCAGGAGATAAACTTGATAGAAAAAGCACAAGTGGAACGTGTCAATTACTTGAAAAATCCCTTGTATCCTGGCACAGCAAGAAACAAAGTTGTGTGGCCTTATCCACCACAGAAGCTGAATATTTGGCAGTAGGCAATTGCTGTACACAAGTACTATAGATCATGCATCAACTGTTAGATTATGATTTACATCTTAACTCTATTCCGATCATGTGTGATAATACTAGTGCAATCTGTTTGTCAAAAAACTCTGTGCATCATTCTAGGGCTAAGCATATTGAGATCAAGTATCATTTCATACGTGATCATGTTGCTAAAGGTGATATTGTGTTAGAATTTATTAATACTGAAAATTAGTTGGCAGATATTTTTACAAAACCTTTGCCTGAAGAAAGATTTAGCTTTTTTCTAAACAAAATTGGCATCTGCACAATTCCCTCATAACTTTGGTTAATGTCTTAGCACTTAATTAGTCTTTACTCTTATTTGAACTGACGGCATAGTTTTGTAGAAATTTTTTTTAGTTGTCTTTCATATGTCTCTCCAGAAATCGAGACGTCTTTCTTTTAACTCCTCTCTCGAGTGTATCTCCCTCTCTCTCAAGAAACCAAAAATCTCTCTCTCTCTCTGTCTTTCTCTTACTCATGGCCAAAGCAAAGCCCTCTCCTCCTCTTCCTTACCAAGAAGAAGCCATCGATTCAAGAAAACCAAAAATGATCCTGTTAATATCGAATCCTCCGAAAGCACAGAAAAGTCACTCACTAAGGAAGAATCAAGTGGCTCCAAAGAAGAAATCCTCATATCTCAAAAGAGGGCAGGAAAACGACCAATCGAATCTATCCCCAAACAATCGTCTCAGAAAAAGGTAAAAACTGAACATATTGTGTTTGGTCCTGAAGACAAAATGATTTTCTATGGTCCTAAAGAAAAGGCTATATTTGTCATCTTCAAAGGAAAGTCAATTGCATTTGGTCGCACTGTGAGCTTAAAATCTATGCAAATCTCTCACTGTGATGTTCTGTCTATTTTTGAAACTCAGAAACTTGTCTCCCTATTTGCTACTGTTGGTGATATGGTCTTTGAAGAACCCGTGCGCATGTTTTATGCAAATATTTTTGTGAATGATAAAGAAGATCTAGAAACCATGGTCTTAGGAACTCGCATTATCCTTGATTCTTATCAATTTGAAAAAATCTTTGCCACAAAGTTTGTTGGATATAACTTCTTTCTGCAATGTTCCTGGCCAGATAATTTTGAAGTATCGTTTGATGAGGCCAAAAGTGTTATGTATGACAACCCCCCTGATATAGTTTCTAAGAACTTGAAGTTTGAACATCGTGTTCTAGCCCACATTATCGCAACCACTTTGCTACCCCGCACTGGTTCACTCAGTACTTTGTCTCTCAGAGATGTATTTATCCTGTATTGTTTGGTAACTGGTAAAACTATAAACTTGTTTGTCTGGATAAGCCAATACATGCTTGAAAGTATCAGGGATGTTTCCTCTTCTACGAGCAGCCTGCCTTATGGTCTACTAGTTTCTCACATTCTGAAAGTCATAAAAGTAGATCTATCTATCTATGTCCCAAAAATTATCTCCAGCACCTATGACAAAACTGCATTTGCCATTATGGGGTATACTTTAATCAAGGGAACCTAGCTTAAAAAGGACAAAGCATCAGAATTCATTCCTACTCAGAGGAGTGGAGGAATAAAATCTGAAGCCATCAAATCCTCTTCTTCAGATCAACTGATGTTGATGCAACATAACATAGCAGATATGAAAGACTTACTAACCTCTATGCAGGAACAAGTAGACAAGATCAGAGAAGTAACCAAGGAAATCACGACAGATGTGGCCAAACCTAGGATCACTCTTCAAGCCACAAGGAGCCAAGGGATCAGGGTCATGCAGGATATTTCTGAGAAGCTAACCAAAGTCACCAAAGACATTGATGCCTCTTATGAAAGCTTTTGCACTAGAGTGATCAATACCCTGAAATACTTCCTTGGGAGACATTGAATATTTAGGAATGCCTAAGTCAATCTTTTTGCTTTTTATGTTCTTTTTGAATGTGTCTGGTATGAGCATTAGTCGACTATGCTCACTAAAACCGCTTAGTTGTACAAATTTTATGCTTGCTTAACTAGTAATATTATCTTATCTAGTACCATTACTCCAAATAATTTGTTTTCTCTTTTTTCTGATTGATGTCAAAGGGGGAGAAAGAAAGAGTTTATGCAGGTGAATGCAGGTGAACAGGTGAACTACAACTACAAACAAGTGTGTATAAAGAGTTGCAGGTATGCAGGTGAACTACAACTACAAATAAGTGTGTTACAAAAGAATTGCATATTCATCAACAACCAGCTTAAACAGAGGGGAAGCACACTTAAAAATAAGTGCTGATGCAGATTCAAATCAAATTAAAATCAGCTTAAAGACAGGGGGAGCAAGCTTGAAAAGAATAGGGAAGTATCCATAAATTAGTCAAACTCTTTTTAGCTTATTGTCATCATCAAAAAGTGGGAGATTGTTAAGTGTAGTATTTTAATAATGATCCAATATCTATAAAGAAGTCTTGACTAATGTTGTAATTTATATATTCAGGTAAAGCAAGCATTACCAAAAAGGAATGAAGATCCACTCCATGTTTATATATCTTAGACCATTGCCTTACATGTGACTCACCTGCAAATACAAAACAACAGATTTTGTATGAAGAAGATTTAAACTAGAAAGGAAACAAAATGTAGTGGGAGACAACTTGAAGTGATGCTCCTCTATCCAATAAGGCATGGAGCATGAAAAGCATTCCCTGGATAAAACTAATCCAGCCCATCAACTGCTCTCTCTCTTCTTCGACAAAGCATGGAGAATGGAAGCAGCTCCCTAGATCTCGACTTAGGAACACTTCCTGGATTATTAAATCCAGCCCATCCTTGTTGAAGAAAACAAAGACATGGGTCATGAATCGAGTATCAAAAAATAGTGCGTGCACCGATCAGAACAATGGACAACTGCTCTCAAATCTGTCTATAAGAAGACTGGCATGTATTCAAGGATAGCTGCGCAACTACACAAACTGATTCTAAACCTTTCTAGTTCTTAGTACAAATACTGTATTCTTGAGTCTACAAGTGTCATAAAAGATAGGAGGAGATAGAACTCAAAAAGAGAGTTGTGTCAACTTTACAAAAGCAATTATCACTGAATATTGTTGATGGTGAGCAAACCAAAACCATCATCATTGTAACCTATTATCAAAGATCTAAGAAGTCCCTTGTAACCCAAGGGAAACTAGATGTAAGTATCTCATTGGTACTGAACCACTATAAAATTATTGTGTCCCTTTATCCTTCAGTTTGTTTGGTTTACTTCTCTTTATCTATTCACTGTGCAGAATCTAGTTGACTAAACTCAAATTCAGTCAACTAAGTTTTAATAAACAACAATTCACCCCCCTCTTGTTATTTCAAGAAGCTCCCTCCCTCATTGCTATATATTTATAATCCTGCTTTTGTCTTGTGTTCAACTTGTGTTCTTGTTTGTTTACCCTTAAAATTGGATAACAATTAAATTTGTAAGTGGTTTTAAGTACATGTGATTTCACTTGGCACAAACTGAGAAATATAAGAATTGAAGTTAGAATTTAAATGTAAAATAAAACAAACCAATGTAACGCGCAACTTCGGCCCTCGTGCTAGGTCACCCTCGAACCAACTGAGTATATTATTGAAAAGTAAGAACTGAACAACTAAATAAAGAGCTTAAAAGAGAAAACGTAATATATTGCTTTGTTATGAGTCTCCTTCCAAAATGATTGGAACCCTCTTTATTTAGTAGAGAAGTTCTACATATGGTACAATTCTAAATACAGAAGGTAATCTTATGATTGGCTAATCAACCGGTCTTGACTCGATATATGCCGAGATCTCCGCCATGATCCTTACCCGGTCACGGATTCCTGCTTTCTGTTATTCGACCTAGAAGGCTTCCTTCAATCTTGATAGATCCATATCCTTCTCGGTCTCGACCTTAGCTGGTCTCGATCTTGATCGGTCCCTGAATCACGAGCTAGGCAATATTTATTCATGTAATGATCCAATATAACTTGGGATTGAACCTCGATCTGCTACCCCGATCTCGATTAACCATACAAAATTGGGCAAGCATGATTTTGACCATATACAGATAGTCCCCTCATTGTTTGGAGAGTAATGACAAGAAACGATTTCAGCCTTCGATCATGACATAATCGTTGTGACATAAGCAGTAAAAGTGACATAAACGTCTCATCAGTACAGTTCCCTAGGTATTTAATGCGCGTCAGCCGACAGTCGGCCATTACCAGTTTTGAACCGTCGTTGTGAAAATGATAAATAGCCCTTTTCTTCATAATTCCAAACTTTTATTTACAAAACTTTTCCATTCCTATCTTCATAGTTTTTCGCCTTCTTCAAAGCTCCCCATTTCCAGGTTTTCAAATTCCGTTGCTTGTTCTTCTTAAAACACCAAATAATTCAATCTCCATTCTCCTTAGTTCACAAAAACTAAATGGAAAAAACATCTAAAACCGTTCCGCAGAAAGAGGTTGCTTCCTCATCTCGGCCGGCCGGCGAGAAACCAGTGGTGGAGCCACGCCTTGAGGAACTTATTCTCGGGGGTGTGTTATTGATTCTAATTTTAAAGTCGAGAAAACCTCATTGGTTGCTGGTTGATGTGAGCCGGTATCGAGATATATATGCTCGATACCCAAAAGCCTTCTTGATCTGGTGAAGAAAGATTGCGATAGGGAAAATAAAGAAGTTGTGATACCGGCACCGGAGGAAGCGATCACTACCCACGTGGAAGGGTACCTGAGTGTTTACACTTATCCTTTCACGCTGGGTCCCCTCGATCCGTTCATCGTCGATTTTTGCAAGAAATACCAGGTGACCCTCGGCCAAATTCACCCTTCTTTCTGGAGGATCGTGATACTGCTCCGTTTCTTTGTGAGCAAAATCGATGGGCTTCCCTTCACCCTCGACCACCTCGTAAGATTATATAGCCCTCGACTCTATCGAGGTGGGCTGATAAAGCTTCAACGCCAAGCCACCAAGGCATTCACATCGAGTATAGATGAAGATAAAGATCGGGGCTGGATGGGCCGATTTGTTCGGGTGAAGACCTCGAACCTAATCCCGGCTGAGAGTATGCCATTTCTTGAGAAATGGAATATGAAACGTAAGCATGATCCCGTTTTTAGTTTTTGTTGTTTTTACTTCTTTATCTTTTCCTATCAGTGTTTTTCTCGATGCAACCATTGGCTGGATGCCGGGTGCGGTACCCCACCTCGAGAACTAGGTCAGGTGCCTAGTTTCGACGTCAACATATGCCGAGCGTGCATGGCACGATTTGTCAAAGGGCCGGTGGGAGGCTCGTACTCATGGTAAGCCTTCTTCTTGGCTTGCCGTTCAAGTATCTTTTCAAACATGAGTTTACTTACTTTCTCCTTTTGTAGGTCTCGGAAAGGATGCAGCTATGAGACCCCCATCTAGTGATGAAGAAGCCTTGCCGCCTATCTCGAAACCAGCGAAGGTGATTAAAAGAAAAAGGGCCTTGGACTCCGAGGGTCAAAAACCCAAGAAAAGAACGGCCTGTAAACCCAAGAGGAACGTAATCCCACTGACTATGGAGTCGGTCCAAAGACTAAGGGATGAAGAAGAAGAAGAAGAAGAAGAAGAAGAAGAAGGTGTTTATGGGCTGGTGGCTCGTGCTGGAGCTAGCACCGATACTCAGAAGACTTCGGAACCGATGGAAGTCGATACTGCTCCGTCTAGGTTCGATAAGGTCGAAAGGGAGACTCAGGCCCAAGTTCCAGAACCAAGGGGAACCGAAGATACTTTACCTCGGGGTGAAGAGACCATTGAAGAGGCGGTGGACGCCGATGCAGAAACTGGGCTTGCGGTTCGTCGAGAGGGAGGCGGTGCCCCAAAAAACCTACTTGGGGTAATAGAGATCGGGGATTTTCCCTCATTTCCTTCATTTTCCCAGTCGATGATACGTGACGCTCAGGCCGTGGAGATTTGTCACGGGGAGGGGGCCCACGAGGAGGAAGATCCTTTCCGTGGTTATTTTGCCAGGGTAGAAGATGTCGTCGGTCTGAGTGACTTGGAGGCCCCGAAGAAGATCTCGGGCGAGGCGTGAGTTTCTTGTATTTTCAATGAAGCTCAACAGGCCCTGAATCAGGTAAATTCATTTTTTCTTTGTTAATTTTTGTACTTGTATTTTTCTTTCCTTGTATAATTCCTTCTTTCTATTTTTGTAGGCCTCCGTGCTTCATCACGAGGTGTTTCTCCAATCTCGAGGGCAGCTGAGCCGGTACAAAGCCAAAATCCGAGGGATTACTGAGGAGAGGGATGCCTTCAAGCTTCTCAATAAGCAGAGAGAATGAGAAACAAAAGGACTTCGAGTTGTGCTAGAAGCAGCTCAGAGAGAACAAGCCGATTTGTCCGAGCAGGTAAAAAGAATCTTTGAAGTTAATGACACTGACTCGGGCATGATGGCTAACAGTTCGGTCCCATAGGTCCAGCAAAAGCTCGATGTGATCAGGAAACTTCGTGTTGAAGTGGACGCCGTGAAAGCGGAGGCCGAGAAATGGAATAAGAACATGGACTGCCTTGCCTCAGAAAATGAAGCTGCCTGAACTCAACTGGTCTAGGCCGAGAACCAACTCTGAAGCTTGAAAGAGAAAGCCTTGGTGCAAGCCAAGAAAATTGAGGAATTCCAGTCTCGATTAGGCTCAGCAACTTCTGATCGAGAGAGACTGGCTACAGAACTTGCAGCGGCCAAATCGGAGGTTGAAATAGCCACGACTAATGCTGATGCGATGGTGTCCGTCTACTGGTCCGATGTTGAGGCTGCTCAGGTTCGAGCAAAGGAGGTTGCCGAGGCTGCTCAGGCTCGAGCAAACTGGGTTGCCGAGCATGCTAAATTCCAGTCTCGGAGGGAGACTCTCGAGGAGATCCATGCTCGTGGCCTCGATCTTACAGCCGAGATCGAGAATGCTAAGGAGCTTGAAGCTGAATCCAAAATATTGGCCTTACCTGATGATGATGATACCGGGAGTATGAGCGGATCTGAAATCGAAAAAGGCCTCGAGGGCGGAGATGCTACTCCCAAAGAGAACTAAGTCCTTATTATTTTTTGTGTTTATTTTAAGACCGTTTCGGTCTTTTGTAGAGAAATTTGATCGGGCCATGTTGCCTTTGTAAATAATTTTTGACGTATATATATATATATATATATGTATAAACCTTCTTCCTTTCTGCCTTATAAAATTATGAAGTTGTATTCTAAGGTTCGAGGTTTAGACAATTTGATTGAAACCGAACTAGTATAGCCCTTAGACTTTATGATCGAGTGCGTGCTTTCTCGAACTCGAAGTAAGGTAACCCTTAGGTTTTTTTTATTTGAGCGAGGATGGTCTCTCGAACTCAAAGCAAAAACAGTCCTTAGGCTTTTGTATTAGGGCGATATAGCCTTTGTAAAAAGATTGTTTATGGATTTCTCCCCTTTTCGGCTTGAAAAAGTTTTTTATCATTTGTATTTGCAAAACTTGTAATGCCTTAGCATGCAATAAGGAACTGTTCGGGAGTTCGAACAAGTTTTTACTCATTAGAGTTTTCGAGGCTTGATATTATCGAAGCCTTTTATGATTTTGCCGGGGGTAGCCCTTTTAACCGGTTTATGAGCGAATTCAAAGGCCTGTTTTGTTACGGAATTCGGACGTCTCTGAACCGTGTTAATTTGGCCGTAGCCTTTTTAGTTCGGGATTTGCCCCTTGGGCTTATTTTCCCATTTTACTTCGAGCTTGCCCGAAGTGTCTGTCCCCGAGTGGGGTGGCCTTGGCCTATAAGAATCACTCTGTGGACCACATAATGGCCGCATAGTGAGGCAGCTAATTGGGCCAGTGGAAAGCAATTATGCGATCGACTATGCGACCGCATAACTGTTATGCGGTGCACTATGCGACCGCAAAATAGTTATGCGAACCGCATAGTGACCGCAGACACATACAAATTTTTGGTCATTTTGGACACCAATTATGCAACCGATATGCGGTCGCATATGAGACCACAGAACCCATTCCGGAGCTCCATTTTTGAGTTTTAAAAATCCGACCCTACTTCGTTAAATACACGCAAAGGGTCATTTTTGAGCAAAAATTCTGATGTTTTAGAGAGAAGGGAGAGTGTTTTAGAGAGATAGAAAATCCTAGGCTAATTATTCATCAAGTGTTGCTCAAATATTGGAAGATTAACAAGAAAAACCCACAAGCTTTTCATCTAAGAGGTAAGGTTCCATACCCTAGTTTTCAATTTCGAATTTGGAAAGAAGATGGTTGATTGGGAGCGTGATTCTTGGGTATGAGAGTATTATCTATACATGCATGTACCAAAAAGATTTGTGGGAAGATTATTGAGCTTAAATAAGTAAGTATTGGGTTGTGTAGTGAAGGAAATCTTGTAGAAGAACCTTGTGGTTAAATTTGCACACCTAGTGTTTGATAAAATGCTCAAAAGAGCTGAGACCATGAATATCTTCCTAATTGTTGTTAAATTTTGTTATGTCTCAAAATAGATTGGGATTGCTAGAATTTCTGAAACGTTGCAGTAATTTAAGGAAAGCTCAATTGAGGTATGTTGGCTAAACTTTCTCTCTTGGAATTGAATTCCATAATGTTTCCGTGAGTTTCAAAGTATGAGTTACGTATTAAAATGTTGTGGCTTTGAATCGTATTTCAAATAAAAGCTATTATGCCAAATTGTGTGAGAAAATCTCAATATTCTTAAAACTCTTAATTGCTCATATATGTACCTAAAGTCTTGATTGGGAATGTCTTATTGTTGATAACCTATAAAGATGGTTGGAAGTGAAATCAGTCAATTGGGGATATAAAGTGTGGCCAACGTGCTAATAGTGAAAGTTATACTTGTGGCCAATGGTGCCGATGAAATGAAATAATGTGAGAAAGATTATGAAATGAGCTTTGACTCAACTGTTCCAAAATTGACTTCAATAATATAATTGGCTAAAGGCTTATGAACTCAAGTGATGCCCATATGTGGTTATTTTAGCTAATGCTATGCTTTGTAAGTCTTTTTCAATGTGTTTTGCGTTCTTACATATTCATGAGTGGAAATTGTGTATGATTTTAACTTGTGCTTCGATTGCCAATCATTTTACTCCATTTATTGGAAAGAAATCTATTGTGTTTAAAGCCTTCATTACTAATGAACTTAAAGTTGTGATTTATGGAATATTCTACTTTTTGATAACTATGATGATGATCTGTGAAAGGGAAGAAATGAAAGTGTGGAATATGAAATACGGCCATTGCGCCATGAATAAAGAATCATATTTATGGCCAAGAGAGCCAATGAAATAATAATGTTGTAAGTGGTTGAAAGTACGGATTAAGTGATATGTGGTGTGAAAGGTTATGAGATGTATGTATTTGTACTTTGTTTCCAATGTGTTATGAAACCCTGTGGACGGTCTATGAAACACATAGGTATATTGTGTTATGAAATCCTGTGGATGTTCTATGAAACGCATAGGTACATTGTGATATGAAATCATGTGGACGGTCTACAAAACGCATAGGTACATTGTGTTATGAAATCCTATCGACGGTCTATGAAACGCATAGGTACATTGTGATATGAAATCCTGTGGACGGTCTATGAACTCATAGGTACATTGTGTTATGAAATCCTGTGGACGGTCTATGAACGCATAGGTATATTGTGTTATGAAATCCATCGTGATATGAAATCTTGGGGACGGTCTATGAAACGCATAGGTGCATTGTGTATAAGAGGTATAGATGTACGGTATGAATAAACACTATGGACGGTCTATGAAACGCATAAGTGTATAATATGATATGTGAACACTAAGGACGGTCTAATGAGACACATTATTAATGCAGACAATAGGTGCCCCTTTTTGTTGTCCTTGTTTGTACAGGTTGTTTCAATTACATTATATTATGTGTTCCACATATAGATCATATGGGCATTCTATTTTGAAAGAGGATTTTTAGCTATACATACTAGTGCTATTCGACAGTACTAACGTCCCTTTTGCCGGGGGCGCTGCATCTTTAATGGATGCAGGTGGTTCTACAACAGGTGGCATTGATCAGTGATAGCAGTACACTCTTTTCAGCTGATTTGGTGAACCTCACTTCATTTTGGGGTCATGTATCTTTTGTTTCTCATGTACTTTGTGGTTGAGGTATAGCCGGGGTCTTATTGCCGGCATTTCCATATTACTCTTCAGTTGGACTTAGAGGCTTTGTAGACATGTTGTGGGTGGTATTTGATGTTGGGAATTGGATTAGAACTGTTGGTATTTGGCAACATGTTTTTCATTAAATCTATAAACTCGTACTATTTTGGAAATATGGAATGATGCTGTTAATGGGAATGAAATGGAAGCGGTTAATGAAATATCTTCATTATTTGATTAACGGAGTACATCTCCTCTTTATTCACGGATAAATTTGGGTAGAATAAAATCTAACATTCTTGCTCTGTCGAGTTCACTCGGTTGAGCGCCAGTCGCGCTCCTCGGTTTGGGGCGTGAGAGCCTAAAAGGTCTTATAATCTCGAAGTTTTAATGATTTGATCTCGTTTATTTTTTGGACGGCAGTCCCCGAGCATGGGAGTAATTATTCGAACTCTGGTCATGGTCGGCCCTTAAGCCTATTTACATAATAGATCGGGGGTATGAAATTGTAAAGTAGAAATTTTTTTCTAAGGCATGAGATATCGACAAAGAAAAATAATTCTCTTTATAAATGATTATACATGTGTACATGTTCTGTGTCAAGGCTCGAGCAAACTACGCGAGTACGGTTCATTTGACCGTTTGGCCCTTACAAATTTTTCCTATCGAGACCCTGCTGCCATGAAGTAATTTCTTCGCATCAAAGTTGACATTCGAGGGCAATGCCCGCCAGTATTCAAGGTTGATTGTAAAGAAACCTCAGATACTGTTGAATTGTTCTAAGTTAGCACGATCAATGGTTGCCTCATTAAAAACCTCGCTGGAAAACCCATTTGGGACAAAACCGGTCTAAGGGAAAAAGAGTGCAACGCGTGCTTTCAGACCTAAAGGCCTCGTGTCGAAGAATCCATCGTTGTTTCTGGTCGAACACCTGCAAGGTTTAGTTTAAAATATAAATGAAAATATAAGGGGTCTTACCTTAGCAGTAGTATCGTTTTATGTGCGATACATTCCAATTGCTCGATAGTTGTTCGCCATTCATCGTGTCGAGCTTGTAGGATCATTTTTCGATAATTTCGAGAACTTGGTATGGTCCTTCCCAGTTCGAACCCAGTTTCCCTTCATTCGGATTTCGGGTGTTGAGGGTAACTTTTCTTAGCACCAAGTCCCCGATGTTAAAATGTCGAAGATTGGCTCTTCGATTGTAGTACTTTTCGATCCGCTGTTTTTGAGCGACCAATCGGACAAGAGCGGCTTCGCGTCTTTCGTCCAACAATTCTAGGCTTGTATTCATGGTCTCGTTATTCGACTCCTCTGTTGCATATCGAAACCTGATGCTAGGTTCTCTGACCTCGACCGGGATCAGAGCTTCAGCGCCATAAACTAACGAGAACGGTGTTGCTCCGGTGCTGGATTTTGATGTTGTGCGGTATGCCTATAGAACCCCGGGTAGTATTTCTCTCCATTTTCCTTTGGCATCGGTCAATCTCTTCTTAAGATTTTGGATGATGGTTTTGTTGGTCGACTTGTCCGTTCCCGCTGGGATGATAAGGTGTTGATAGGATCCTTTTGATCTTGTGATCCTCAAGAAATTTAGTTACTTTGCTGCCGATGAATTCTTTTCCATTATCACATACAATTTCAGAGGGAATCCCGAATCGACATATGATGTGGTCCCAAATGAAGTCTATGACTTCCTTTTCTTTGACTTTCTCAAAAGCCTGTGCTTCAACCCATTTAGAGATATAACCAGTCATAAACAAAATAAATTGAACTTTACCTGTGGCCAACGGGAGAGGGCCAACAATGTCCATTCCCTATTTCATGAAGGGCCATGGGGACAGGACCGAGTGGAGTAGTTACCCGGGCTGATGAATCATGGGCGCATGCCTTTGGCATTTGTCGCATTTTCGAACGAACTCCCTTGCATCCTTCCCCATATCGATCTAATAGTACCCTGCTCTGATTACTTTGTGGACCAGTGATTCGGCACCGGAATAATTTCCACAAGTGCCCTCGTGAACTTCCCGTAAGATGTAGTCAGTATCTCCCAGTCCCAAACATATTGCCAACGGGCCATCGAACGTCTTTCTAAACAGTGTTCCGTCTTCGGACAAAGTGAACCGTGTTGCCTTTGTGCGCAGAGCTCTCGACTCCTTTGGATCTGATGGAAGCTTCTTGTTCTTTAAGTACTCTATGTACTTGTTTCTCCAATCCTAGATTAAACTTGTGGAGTTTATCTCAGCGTGACCTTCTTCGATTACTGATTTCATGAGTTGTACGACAGTCCCCGAGTTCAGTTCGTCATTTTCAACTGATGAACCTAAGTCTTCAAGAGCGTCGGCCTCGCTGTTCTTTTCTCGAGGTACATGTTGCAAGGTTCATTCCCTAAACCGATGTACAGTCACATGTAGTTTATCCAAATACCTCTGCATTCGGTCTTCTCGGACTTCAAAAATCACGTTCACTTGGTATACCACGAGGAGGGAATCACACTTAGCCTCTATGACCTCTTCCCCCAAGCTTCTAGCTAGTTCGAGACCTGCAATCATGGCCTCATACTCGGCCTCATTGTTAGTCAATTTTGTAGTTCTGATGGACTGTCTAACTACATTGCCTGTGGGTGATTTTAGTATGATGCATAATCCGGACCCCTTCGCGTTCGAAGCACCGTCCGTAAAAAGGGTCCAGACTCCCGAAGATGTACACAATTTTACCAGTAGTTCTTTTTCAACCTCGGGTACGAGGGCCGGCGTAAAGTCAGCCATGAAGTCCGCCAAGATTTGAGACTTGATGGCGGTTCGGGGTCGATACTCAATTTCGTACCCACTGATTTCTACGGCCCATTTGGCCAATCGATCCGAAAGATCGGGTTTGTGCAAAATATTTCGAAGAGGATAGGTTGTTACAACACATATTGGATGACATTGGAAATATGGTTTTAGTTTCCTAGAGGCGTTTATTAAAGCAAGCGCTAATTTTTCTAAGTGTGGATATCTAGGTTTGGCCTCTTCTAAGGTTCGACTAACATAATAGACAGGGAATTACGTACATTGTTCTTCTCAGACCAGGACTCCGCTTACCGCTATCTCCGAGACTGACAAGTACAGGTAAAGTTGTTCGTCCACTTTCAGGGTGTGAAGCAGTGGCGGGCTCGATAAATATCGCTTTAGTTCCTCCAAGGCCTGCTGGCATTCCGGAGTACATGCAAAATTGCTCTTCTTCTTAAGTAGCGAGAAGAATCGGTGGATCCTATCTGAGGATCTAGAAATGAATCGTCCTAGGGAGGCTATCCGCCCCGTTAGCTTCTACGACCTTTACATTATCCACTACCGTGATATCCTCGATAGATTTGATTTTATTGGGGTTGATCTCGATTCCTCGATTGGACACCATGAAACCAAGAAACTTGCCCGAGCCAACCCCGAATGTACACTTTTCAGGGTTGAGCTCCATATTGTACTTCCTCAGTATATCGAAAGTCTCCTGCAAATGCATTAAATGGTCCTCTGCTCGCAGGGACTTAACTAATATGTCATTAATATAAACTTCCATTGATTTTCCTATTTGTTCTTCGAACATTCGATTTACTAGGCATTGATAAGTTGCACCAGCATTTTTTAGACCGAATGGCATTACATTATAATAGTAGGTACCATACTTAGTGATAAACGAGGTCTTTTCCTGATCCTCTAGGTTCATCTATATATGGTTGTACTCGGAGTAGGTATCAAGAAAACTGAGAGTCTCGTGGCCGGCCGTGGCATCGATCATACGATCGATATTAGGAAAAGGAAAAGAATCCTTGGGGCATGCTTTATTCAGGTCTTTATAATATATACACATTCTAAGTTTGTTTCCTATCTTAGGGACTACCACTACGTTTGCTAACCATTCAGGATACTTTACTTCCCGAATGGATCCTATTTTGAGAAGTTTGGTTACCTCGTCCTTGATGATGGCATGTTTGACCTCAGACTGGGGACTTCTTTTTTGCTTCACCAGGCGGAATTTAGGGTCCAAGCTCAGTTTGTGAGTGGTAATTTCTAGTGGAATCCCTGTCATATCGAGGTGGGACCAATTAAAGCAATCCATGTTAGCTTTAAGGAAATGAATAAGTTTTTTCCTGAGCTCTGGGTTAGCCTCGTGCTCAGGTATACCTTCCGTTCGGGCCGATGCTTGGCTAGTGTGACTTGTTCCAGCTCTTCGACCGTCGATTTGGTGGCGTCGGAGTCATCGGGAATTTTGAAGGATCGAGGGATCCAGTAGTTGTCATCCTCGTTCGATCCCTTACTTCTGTAATTGGGTCGAGGCTGGTGTCTATGGTTGCTATTTGGCCTCCTGCTTTCCCTTCGAATCCGATCCCTTTATTGATGAGAGCGCCGATACCGGTATCACTTCATCAACTGCAAATATCGTTTTGGCGGCAGGTTATTCTCTGTACACTGTTTTGACTCCCTCGATGTCGGGAACTTCAGAACTTGGTGAAGGGTCGAGGGTACTGCCCTCATGTTATGGATCCATGACCTTTCGAGCAAGGCGTTGTACCTCATGTCACCCTCGATCACATGGAACTTTGTTTCTTGGATGGTCCCGGCCACGTTCACTGGCAAAGTAATTTCACCTTTGGTGGTTTCGCTTGCCATGTTGAAGCCATTAAGTACTCGGGATGCGGGCACAATTTGATCTTGTAGGCCGAGTTGTTCTACGACCCTCGATCGAATAATGTTGGTCGAGTTACCTGGATCAATCAAAACACATTTAACTTCAATTTTATTCATAAGGACAGATATTACCAGTGCGTCGTTATGGGGTTGTAAGATCCCCCCTGCATCCTCGTCATTGAAAGACAGGGTTCCTTCCAGTACGTAGTCTCGAGTCCGTTTTTCCCTCGTGATCGACACCTTGGTGCGTTTGAATACGGGCCCCTGAGGAGTATCGACCCCTCCAACAATCATGTGTATCACGTGTTGCGGCTCTTCTTATTCATTCTGTCTATTTGAATCTCTGTTCTTTAAATGGTTTTTAGCCCGATCGCTTAAGAATTCTCGAAGATGCCCTTCGTTGAACAAACAGGCTATCTCCTCCCTCAGTTGTTTGCAATCTTCTATTTTATGACTGTGGGTGCCATGATATTTGCACATTTGATTAGGATTTCTCTGGACCGGATCAGTCTGTAGAGGTCGGGGCCACCTGGTGTCTTTGATGCTCCCAATGGCCGATACAATAGCCGATGCATCAATATTGAAGTTGTATTCTGATAGTCGTGGTGCTGCTTTGGGTTTGACATTTCTGTCGAAACTTCTTTTACTCATGAGCCCTCGAGAGCTCTGTCCTCGATCATTTCTTCTATCAATTCGACCGGGGTTGCGCCCAGGACCGTTGTTTCTCTGATCTCCAACGTATGGCTGATATCGATCTCTGTTTGACCGTGGTTCCCGATCAATAACCCTTTTAACTCTGTTGATGGTCCTGTTTGGATAAACGGACCCGGAAGGAGTCCCCAACTGGTCATCCTCGACCCTAATCTTTGACTGGTACTGATTATGTACGTCGGCCCAGGTTACAACTGGATATTCGGTCAAGTTTTGCTTTAACTGTTGCGAGGCTACCGAACTTCGTATGTTTAGGACTTGAGTGAAATCCTGAACGGCCCAATCAACGGCGACTGGGGAAGATCCATGCACTCCATTTGGAACCGAGATACGAACTCTCTCGGCATCTCGTTGTCTTTCTGTTTTACTTTGAAGAGGTCCGATTTTCTAGTCTCGGCCTTTATCGCTCCGGTGTGTGCTTTGACGAAGGAATCAGCGAGTATGGAAAAAGAATCAATGGAGTTAGGTGGCAAATTATGGTACCATATCATCTCCCCTTTTGATAAAGTTTCTTCGAATTTTTTCAGCAGTACGGACTCAATATCATCGTCCTCTAGATCGTTCCCCTTTATTGCGCATGTGTAAATAGTGACATGCTCGTTGGGGTTGGTATTTCCATTATACTTGGAAATTTCTGGCATGCGGAATTTCTTCGAAATGGGTTTAGGATCTGCGTTCGGGGGAAAGGGCTTTTGTACGAACTTCTTTGAATCCAAACTCTTCAAAATCGGTGGTGCCCCCGGAATTTGATCAACTCGGGAGTTATATGTTTCCATTTTTTTGTCATTCGCTTCAATCTTCTTCTCCCCCGATTCAATTCGCTTTGTTAGCTCCTCGAACATTTTCAAGATAGCGGGGTCGGTCCCTGACTCATTCACATTTGACCTCCTCGGCACTGGTTCTGCCTTGTGAATAACTTCCTGTGATGGCTCGGGTTCGACCCTACTCGGTGCGTGGTTCTGATTTTGAAGTTGTGCTATTGCAACTTGTTGAGCCTGCAGCATTTTGAATATTATTCGAAGGCTGATTCCGCCTTCTTCGCCGCCCTGTGCGTTCTGACCGGCTGATCAAACGTCTCTGTGGATGTTATTTTTCGGGGTCGACGTCCAGATTTGCATTTAGGGCAACATGGGAACTGACGTCGATGGGGTCTGCAACTGGTACTCCCTCGAGATCAACTAGAAGCACTTCGTTTCCTTGGGCAGCTACGTTGTCGTTTTCTCCATGAAAACCAAGACCATTATTGATGTGTGTGGGTACTGCTTGAGAGTTTGACATGCTGATCCTGGAATCAAAAACGCTTACAAGAACAAGTGTAAATCAGTGTGTGTTATGAAAATTAGCACCTGGCAATCACTATTATCCTTAGCCCCACGGTGGGCATCAAACTGTTTACCCTTAAAATCGGATAACAATTAAATTTGTAAGTGGTTTTAAGGATATGTGATTTCACTTGGCATAAAATGAGAAATATAAGAATTGAAGTTAGAAATTAACTGTAAAATGAAACAAATCAATGTAACGCGCAACTTCGGCCCTCGAGCTAGGTCGCCCTCGAACCAACTGAGTATATTATTGAAAAGTAAGAACTGAACAACTGAATAAAAGAGCTTAAAAGAGAAAACGTAATATATTACTTTGTTATGAGTCTCCTTCCAAAATGATTGGAACCCTCTTTATATAGTAAGGGAGTTCTACATATGGTATAATTCTAAATACAGAAGGAAATCTTCTAATTGGCTAATCAACCGGTCTTGACTCGATATATGCCGAGATCTCCGCCACGATCCTCGCCCGGTCACGGATTACTCGGCTTTCTGTTATTATTATTGATCAGGACTTCTATAAGACATAACTTTCTTCCTTTATTGAGTTAGAAATTTAAAATAACTCATATAATTTTTTTAAAAAAATTACTCATGGAGATGGATGGGTACACGTGCAACGCGCGTACACTAAATCTAATCATTAAATAAGTAAAAAAAACAAAACAAACAAGAATATTTTAAAAAAGGTTTGACTTTAGCAATTTTATTTTAGCACAAGAAACGAAGGTCGAAAAAGAATGAGGGTCATTGCATTTTCAAGAGTTGAACTATTGCCAACTATAATGGCGGGTGAGTTAGCAATAAAAAGGAGAGAGGAAGCAGCGAGTTGTAACGACAAATTCTATTCACCAATTCCTAATAAAACTATGTGAGTGGAACCTTGAAGGGGATTGTGCTCTTAAAGAACATGTCTATCATTTATATTTAGTTTAATGCTCATTGACATGAAATATTAATGTCTAATATTGATATCAGATTAATGTGTTCTTCCGAACATTTTACAAGTCAAATGAATTTTGAAAGTATATATTAAGTGCTAAAGAAGAGAAGGACCAATAGAAGGTTGAGAATATCTTCTTCATTGGTTAGAAGCTCCCTCCCTCCTTGTTATATATTTGTAATCCTGCTTTTGTCTTGAGTTCAACTTGTGTTCTTGTTGTAGTGGCATATCTTAAGATTTATACTAATGACACCATCCGTGAATTATGGCAAAGAAAACCTTTCGCTGGAGTAAAGCAGAAGACAGAAACTGTCATATCTACAAATCATCTAATCTTTTTCTTTTTTAGCTTAAAAGGATAATTATATACACCTATAATGAGAGTCTTTACAAAAAATTAGGGACTATACTACTATATTCAGTCCCTTGATAGTCTTGGATATATAATATAAACCCATAACAAGAGGGGGAGGGGTATCATAATACACAACAACTTCCAAAAGCTACAGAGCCATGTGTGCTAGTGGCTACCTTGTCGCCCTCCCTATGGCCTATGGGTATGTTCCGTCGTGATCATCAAGCAAGAAATTGATGAGAACAATAGGCCATAATTGTTTTAGTCCAGGAGAACAAATCCTATCACAATATAACTGGTGCGTCACTTTACGGAGAAGACGGTGCTGAAGCAGGATCAAGCTCCCAGCAGCCTCTCAAAGTCCCTCCATTTTCACCAGTCAGCTAAAATGCAGGGATCTGATGAGAGAATCTCCCAAACTCATCGTTTTGTATTTCTAAAATATCAGAATTTGATCGTTGCTTTCGTGGAGAACCAAAGACTAACTTGAAACCATTCCCATGCACAATGGAAGAAACTTTTATCCGGTCTTTTGAATTCTCGAAGACCTCCACTATCTCATACTCAGGCTTATCTGGATCCAAACCTGATTTATTCCAGTTCTTGTACAGTGTCCAAATCTCACCTTCTCTTGGATAGATCTCAAACATGTTCCTATTAATAGATACTGCTTTCACCACATGGGAGAATGAGCTAGGAGCATAGACTTGACATTTTTCATTCTGGACTTTGAATGTTCCACAAACCGACTGAGCAGCACTTTTAGGCCATGCACACGCTTTAAGAAGGGCTACATGCAATTTGAGTGGGGCAGAAATAATCTTCTTAATTTGACCGTAAGTCTTTGGCAATGCACTATCTTGACCATAAAGAGCCCATACCTGATCTACTTGAAACTTTCTCATATATCTCTTCATCTTAAAATCACAAACTACTACTTCAAAACCTTTATCTGACAAAGCTATTGGATTCTTGGAGCATCCAAAGTGTATGCGCGAGTGCAACCCTCTATCAGTTTGACATGGCAAATGGATTGGTAAGCTGGGACTTGAGTAACGGCTTTTTTTAACAATTTTATCAACAAAATCAGGGTAAGGACTGTCATTGGCTGAACGAGAGCTCATCAGAGTTCCCTTTTTCTTGGAGATGTGCACTCCCTTCAGAGATCTTCGAACCTTAGCAGACTCTCCATCAGTAGCATGGATGCCATTCAAGTCCCCAGACTTCAAAGATGTCATTGCATTCCTGGATTTATCACTAGTTACAGGATGAACTGCCGAAAAAAACATTTTCAGCAGGTGCAGATTTTGCAGTCCTTCTGTTTTCTTTAACTTTCCCAGGGTACCAAATATCATCTGGATTGAGCGGTAAACAAGCGGGATCAAGTTCAAATGATCCCGCAGGTACACCCTCACGTTCAGTTCCAGACATTTTGGAGGGAATTCGATGAGAGAACTTGTAAAGTTCATGTGGCTTTACAAAGAATGCACCAGCTACATGCAGCCTTGTTCGCTGGAAAATGCCAACAAATCCGGTCACTTTATCTAAGTAGCCAACTCGGATACCAACTTCCCCAACAAAATCAGAAAGAATCTCCACAACTTCATACTTGTACCTCCTATGGTTCTTTGGATCGGAGCTCCAATCAATATCCCAATCTCTGAAAAGGGCCCACATTTCCCCTTTTATGGGATATACAATGTACAGACCTCTGTCGTCCTTTTCACACTGCACTTGATGAGAAAATATATATCGATCAGAAGTATATTCAGAACTCACACGTCTAAATTTCCCGCAGGCAACAGGCAAGTCTGCCCTGACCCATGCACGTTCCCTTTCATCTTCTGGATGAGCCTCAAGCCACCTGAGCTTTATCTTGAATTCAGGACTGGATACCTTCCTAATGTGGGCATAGAATCTTGGCATGAAATCAGCATCATGGCAAGCCCAAATCTGGTCAACTGCAAAGCAATTTTGTGGTCTATACTTTTCAAAATCAGTGAACTCAGGATAAGGATAATCATGCATCGCTTGAGGATTACTATCAGGAATTGCATCTGGTTTTAAATCAGAATCAACAATAAGTTCAGCTTTTATTGCGCCACCTGATGGTTGTCTAGAAGCCTGTTCGTTAACTGTCCGAATTTTGGAATTGTTGTTCTGCACACCCCCTTCAGGAAGGCCCACTCCATTTTGAGTTAATCTTCTGACGTAATTACTGCATAGCCTAGTTACACCAGCATGCTTTTGACCATCACTACCAACAGCTTCTTTCTGCTGAGGTTTACTGTCACCAGCTGATTGGAACCGTGCCTTCTTCAGAGGGCTTGCCAAATCATTTTCATCATCACCTGCAGGAGTTGAATCTGGTTTTGAATTAGGATAAACCATAAGTTCAACTTTTTCCGGGCCACCTGATGGTAGTCTAGAATAAAGATCCTTTCTCCAAACTCGATGCATAAACATGAGCAAAACAATCATTAAATTGTAACAGAGTATTGATATCTTCTTGGTCTCTCAGTTGTATCAATTGGGAGCTGTCAAACTTGACCGTGTAATACAAGATTTTATCTGAAGGATCAATAATGCCTAATCGATCAAAAACTGCATTCACAAAATCATTATACTTTATGCCTTTCTTTGCAATAACCTGACAGGTAATACCTCCCACATATGAAATGGATCCATCTGGAAGCACCTTAGTATTCCTGCCCCAATGACAGAAACAAAGCAGTGTTTTATCTTCAGCTCCCATCACGAAGTAGTGTACATGACCACAGAGGTTCAAACGGCAACAATCTTAAAACCTTTGCTTCTTTCTTTCCTGAGAAGGGTAACAATCTGGAAAACTAAAAACCTGATAAAGGAATAAAATTAATTTAAAAGGGAGTTACTTATCAAGGCTGAATATACTAAAACAGGACACAAAAGCCTGAGCATTAACCAAGCATCTTCAAATACAAGATTGAAAGCATTTTTTCCTTAAGCAAATACATGTCAAACTTCATGATCCTGGAACAAAACCAAATTCCAAAAAGAATAGGAATCTTGGCTGTAGAAAGAAAAAGCATATCAAAATGTGATCCAGCAAAAAAAGTAACCCACCTAATCAAGTTATCTCAAGCAGAATAGTTTTAACCAAGAATAGTCTCTGATCCCCTTCATATCGTTATGCAACATATGACAGCCATATAAGACACAGGAATTCATCAAATGCAATAGGGTGCCAAAAGGAAATCCCCAACAAAACATAAGGTTTCAAACTTTACACAAGAATCAGAAAATTTCAAAAATGGGTTTGAAGAAAACTCTATACAAAAAATTTAATGAGAATATTAGTAGATATTTTTGCTGTGAAACGTATAAATAGCACAGAAAGAAAGCATAATAAGCCGTAGAATTTCATCAAATCCAAAAGGCTCAAAACATAATTTCTAAGAAAGCAAAAGTTTCAAACTTTAGCCAATCAGAGATTTTCAAAATGGGCTCAAAGGATAAGTTTATCATAGAACAAATTTGGTGGGAAAGATAGCTATTTTTGTTTGTTAAACATAAAATTGGCAAAGAAGACAAGCATATTAAAACATATAATTTCATTAAATGCAAAAGGATCAAAACAGAAACCCCAGTAAAACAAAAAATTTCAAACTTGAAGCAAGGATCAGAATTTTTCTAAGTTCAAATAACTTTTTCCCGCAAAATTTTCAAGAGAAAAAAGCTGGTTTTGAGTACCAAGCTTTCATCCTTATGAAAATCTACAACACTACATACTCATGTACATATCTGTGAGTTGAGAATGGAGGAAGGGGGAAAAGAGTTACCTTGAAGCTGCAGATAGTTAAACTTTAACCAAAGGAGGTGTTAAATCGTTTGTCCCTTGATATCTTTGACGAGAAGAGTTAAATCGTTTTTCCAAATAATTTTTCTTTTTACTGTGGTTCCATTATTATGCTTTTAATTGGCTTAAAAAGACTGTCAGTGTAAGGCTGGAGTATTAAGTTTATACTAGTTGACAGTTTTATCCTTTTCATCTGCTTTGCTACAGGTACTAGTCTTATTTTGCACTAATTAACTGTCAGAAATATACAGTAGATTTTACTTTTACCAGTTTCTTGAAATAAGCAAAACACTCTCGACATGCGGAGGAAGCAGAGATCGATACAAAAGGCAAGAATGGCTAACCACCCGAAAACGCACCTGTCTTGAAAAATTTAGGGAAAATGAAAATATATAATTGCTTTTAAAAAAATACTCCTTTTTTGCGCATATATATATTTAAAAAAGCACAAAAACCCTTAGCGAAATATTGTTCTCCTTTTTTACCCTTTAAAAATAAATTTCACATTGGACATAATTATAATTTAAATTACTTTCCAAATATTTAGGGTTTTTAAATCGCCTAAAATTTTGGTTATTAAATATTTTCTTATTAAACTAAGAATCCTAATTTTTAGCCTTTGGCCATCATAACATATTTATTAACAAGAAAACGTGAGTTTCTTAAACCAAATAGAATACTATTTAGGAAATAATATTTACCTACAATAAAGGATTAAAATTTAAAATTAATGCCTTTTCTTTTCATTTCAAACTTGATCTTAATCATACAAATATAAATGTTCGGAAGTCCCTCAATTTATGTTAAATATTATAAGAAACACTTCATTTAATAGTTATTTAATTATTATTTTTAAAATTTTAGAGCTTAAAATTAATTAAGAATTACTTATTAATTTGTTTCTTATTTGAACCATAAAGAAAGTTAAAATTTATTTATTTTTTCATTTCGAACTTTGTATAAGTCTTACACGTAAACTATATATAAATGATAAAAAAAATAAAAGAAGAAGTAAAATATTTAAGAAAGAAGAGGTACGAGTTCTTGGACTATATAGATAATTCACTTTTTAAAAATATATAAGATTATTGCACTAATAATATTATTGTCACGACCCGAAATTCTTACATTCGGGACTGTGATGGCGCATAATATTCCACTTGCTAGGCAAGCCAACGTTAGAATATAATTAGCCATTTTTAATAAAATTTTAAATTAATTAATAACAAGAAAACAAATGCAGAAATAAAGTCTGAAATAAAGTGAATATTTTAAAATAATCGCGATATCTAAATACCATCCCAGAACTGGAGTCACAAGTGCACGAGCTTCTAGAATAATATAAATAAAGGTGTGAATAAAGTTCAGGCTATTTGAAATATAATACACAGCTGAGATAAGATAGAAGGGGACTTCAGAACTACGAACGTTGTGCAGTTATACCTCAAGTCTCCACTAGTAGCTATATCTGGCCAAATCTACAGTACGCTGCTGGGACCAACTCCAAAATCTGCACAAGAAGTGCATAGTGTAGTATCAATACAATCGACCCCATGTACTGGTAAGTGCAGAACCTAACCTCGACGAAGTAGTGACAAGGCTAAGGCAGGTCACTTAAATTAACCTGTACGCAATAATAATAATAATAACAACAATAATATAAATAAATCAGGTAACTCATTTTAACAGTTAAAGTCAACTCGGCGGTCATAACCAATTATTATTTCAATCAACTTCTGTTGCGGAGTGCAACTCGCCCCAACAATATAATTCCTCAATAAATTTCCGTTGCGGCGTGCAACTCGATCCCCCAATATAAACTTTAAATAACTCTGTTGCGGCGTGCAACCCGATCCCCCAATATATTTATTTTCATTTCCGTTGCGACGTGCAACCCGATCCCCCCATGTATTTTAATAACTCTTAAATATAATAAAAATACTCCAATAAATACCACGTTCAATAAGAAACTATTAAGCATCAAGGCATACAATAATTATAATTCATTTATGAAACAAACAATGACAAGTAGCAATTAATTGTGAAAATCAGGGAGAAAATAGGCAGTATAATATTTAATATGCTAAACGTCAAGTAGCAATTAAGATATATAAATCAAATAAGCATATGACAATTATTACAGGAATTCAAGAATTAATATTTGACAAGAAATAAGAGAGAGAAACAATTATTATAATAATTAATTCGTATCTTAAAATAATTTAAGATGTTTAAATAAATAAACAAACAATTAAACTGACAAGGTATAGGCACTCGGCACCTTGCCTATACATCGTTGCACATGAAATTCACATAGCAAATAATCCAAGGGTTCTATTCCCTCAAATCAAGGTTAACCACGACACTTACCTCGCTTCGCAACCAAATTCAAGTTTTCAATACACCCTTGCCTCGCGAATTAGTGTCTGAAATTCTCAAATCTAGTCATAAACAATTCAATATATTCAATACAAATCGTAGGAATTAATTGCATATGAATTTACTAATTTTTCCGGATTAAAATTCGAAATTTATTTCAAAAATCAATAGTGGGACCCACGTCTCGAATCCCGAAAAAACTTACGAAATACGAATACCCGTTCCGATACGAGTTCAGCCATACAAAAATTATCGAATTCCGACATCGGATTGGCTTTCAAATCTTCATTTTACATTTTTGGAAGATTTTATAAAAATCTGATTTTTCTACCATAAATTCATGTATTTATGATGTAAATGAGTATGGAATCATGAAATATATCAATATAGGATAAGAAATACTTACCCCAATATTTTTCCGTAAAAATCGCCCGAAAATCGTCTTGCTCGACCTCAAAATCGAAAATGGTAGAAAATGGGTCGAAATCCCATTTACAGAACATAAGTTATGTTTGTCCAGGTTTTTACTCATCGCGATCGCGAGTATTCGTTCGCGATCGCGTAGAACTATTTCTGCCCAAGTCCATTTTACTCTTTGCGATCGCGGGTATGGCCTTGCACAGGCTGCCAATTTGCACTACGCGAACGCGACATCCCATACGCGAACGCGAATTATATTTTGGCTGCCCAGATTTTTAACTCTACACAATCGCGTAAATGGTCATGCGATCGCGGAGAACATTTTCTCAGCTTTACGTGATCGCGTACTGACTTGTGTGATCGCGTAGCATAAATGGCGTGCCCAGTTTCTGCCTTCATTCCTTCTACGCGGACACGATCAACTCTACGCGTTCGCGGTGCACTAGAGCTAACCTTCCGCGATCACGTGCCTATCTTCGCGAACGCGAAGGGTAAAAATCACGGCTCACAATTTCCTCTTCGCGATCACGGGAATGGATTCGCGATCGTGAAGCACCATGCACCAGATGACAGTTGAAGCTCAAAAACTAGATTTTTCCAAAGTTCAAAAGGTTTGTAGGCTATCCGAAACTCACCCGAACCATCAGGGCTCTAAACCGTACATGTACACAAGTCCAAAAATATCATACGAACTTGATCGCACGATCAAAATACCAAAATAATACCTAGAACTACGAATCAGACACCAAATCAAATAAAATTTTTAAGAAACTTTAGAATTTCTATTTTAACAAATAGACGCCCCAATTATGTCAAACCAGCTCCGTTTCTCACCAAATTTGGCAGACAAGTCATAAATATAGTAATGAAGTTATACCGGGTTTTGAAACCAAAATACGAACCCGGTATCAACAAAGTCAAATATTAGTCAAATCTGTTAAGTCATTAAATGTCATGACTCGGAATTCCCATTGTCGGGACCGTGATGGAACCTAACATTTTACTTGCTAGGCAAGCCAACGTTAGAAAATCATTAAACCAATCCTTATTCCATTTAGTGATTAACAGCAAATTAGCTAAGATAAAATATAGTGAGTGCAGCATAATATTAAAATTTTATTAACTACTACTACTGGATCTGGAGTCACAATTCACGAGCATTCTAGAATTCACTACAAGTAATAGTCTCAAAGAAATATAACTATTTGGATGAAAGAAACAGTAAAACGGAAAAAGATAGGCGGGGACTTCAAGGTCTGTGAATGCCGACAGATCTACCTTGAGTCTTCGAATAGCGGGTCCAATAGCCGAAATCTCGATCAACCCGAGCCGGTACCAAAATCTGCACAGAAAGTACAGAGTGCAGTATCAGTACAACCGACCCCATGTACTAGTAAGTGTCGAGCCTAACATCGATGAAGTAGTGACGAAGCTAAGATAAGTCACCTACAAATCAACCTGTATAATTTAACAATATATATACAAGTAATAACAATGAAAAGCTAGACATGTAATATCGGGAAGGGGGCATGCTGAGGGAAGTACGAGATAAAGAACTACAGCAGAATAATGACTGAAACAACCAATATGCTATGAATCAACAGGAACAACGAATACAGTAAAGGAAAACAAATTGCACGGCATCACCCGTCGTTCTTTTACTCTCAACCTCACCATAAAAATCAATAGAAACGACACGTCATCACCCTTCGTGCATTAATACTCACAATATGGCACGGCATCACCATTCGTGCATTAACACTCACAATATGGCACGGCATCACCCTTTGTGCATTAACACTCACAATACGGCACGGTATCACCCTTCGTGCATTAACACTCTCCCTTACCATAATGCAATGAACAATTAATAACAGGGAGATAGAATAACAAATACAAGCCTTACTTCAACATTTGGTTCCACAATATCAACCTTAACTTCGGAGTCAATATTCAATTATCACCAGAAGACGCTTAAACATGATAAGAACAATCAATTTAATAACACTAGACTAAACACGTAGAAATTAGGCATGGAAAAAAGAGACAATATGAGAAAACGAGAGAAACAGTGAGAACGGGTAAATTGGCGGCACATAAGTACTCGTCACCTCACATATACGCCGCTCACATGAATTTCACATAGCAAATAGTCTGAGGTTCCTAATTCCCTCAAGTCAGGGTTAACCACGATACTTACCTCGCTCCGAAGGTCACTCAATACTCAATCACAACTTTTCCTCTAGAATCCACCTCCAAACCACTCATATCTATTCAAAAATGACTCAATAATATCAAATATTGCTAAAGAAATCAATTACATTGCATAAATTTAGATTTTTCCAAACTTCCTCCAAAAAGTCAAAAATCGACCCCGGACCCGCTTGGTCAAAACCCGAGGTTCGGACCAAAATCCACTTACCCATTCACCCCCGAACACGGATATATAATTGGTTTTGGAATCCGGCCTCAAATTGAGGTCTAAATCCCCCTAATTTCGAAATCCCTAGTTTCTACCCCCAATTCTACCATGAGAACTCTAGATTTTAGGTTGAAATTTCATAAAATGTAATGGGTAATTGAAAGAAAATGGTTTAGAATCACTTACCAACACTTGGGAGAAGAAAATATCTCTTGAAAATCGCCTCTAGCCCGTTTGGTTTTTGAGAAGTTGAAGAAATGTCTTAAGTCCCGTTTTGGGACTGTTTATGCATTAGGCGACAGTGTTCATCGCGTTCGCGAGGACACTGTCGCATTCGCGAAGAGCAGAGTTGCCAAGCTTACGCGTTCACGAGTCCTCCTTCACGTTCGCGAAGGCTACTCCCCCCTGGCCTTCGCGTTCGCGAGACCTTGCTCGCGTTCGCGATGAAAGAAAGACTGACCCCTCCTCCGGGTCCCTAACACTACGTGTTCACGTTGAGCTGGTCGCGGGTAAAGTCCCCATCACTTCACGTTCGCGAAGAAGAAAATTCAGCCATCCCAGTTTCTAGTTCGCGTTCGTGAGAGTGCCTTTGCGTTCGCGAAGAAGTAAACCAGAAGGCACCTGGAACTGCAGAAAACCAGATTTTCCTAAGTCCAAAACATCTCGTAGCCTATCCGAAACTCACCCGAGCCCTCGGGGCTCTAAACCAAACATGCACACAAGTCTAAAAATATCATATGAACTTGCTCACGTGATCAAATCGCCAAAATAACACCTAGAACTAAAACTTAGCCCTAAATCCAATGAAATTTCCAAGAAAGCTTTAAAATTCCTATTTTTACAACCGGACGCCCGAATCACTTCAAACCAACTCTGTTTCTCATCAAATTTCACAGATAAGTCATAAATATTATATTGGACCTATACCGGGCTCTGAGACCAAAATACAGACTCGGTATCAACAAGTCCAAACATCAACCAATTCTTAAAAATCATTAAACTTTCAGACTTTTAATTTTCATCAAAAATTCATAACTCGAGCTAGGGACCTCCGAATTCGATTCCGGGCATACGCCCAGGTCCCATATTTCGATATGGACCCACCGGGACCGTCAAAATACGGATTCGAACCCGTTTAACAAAATGTTGATTGAAATCAACTCAACTGAAGTTTTTGGGAAAAAATTCTTATTTTATCAGTTTTTAACATATAAGCCTTCCGGGCCAACACCCGTATTGCGCATGCAAATAGAGGAGGGTAAAATGAGATTTTTAAGGCTTAAGAGTGCAGAATCGAGTTTAAAATATAACATGACCTTTTAGGTCATCACATTCTGCATCTCTAAAACAACTGTTCGTCCTCGAACGGACATAGAAAAGTGCTAGAGCTAGTGAAAATATGGGGATATCTACTCCGCATATCGGACTCGGACTCCCAAGTAGCTGCCTCCACAAGTTGACTTCTCTATTGTACTCGAACTGAAGGGAAACTCTTTGATCTCAACTGGCGAACTTGCCGGGCTAGAATAGCCACCGGCTCCTCCTCGTAAGTCAAATCCTTGTCCAACTGGACAGAGCTGAAATCTAACACATGGGACGGATCACCATGATACTTTCAAAGCATGGACACATGGAACACCGGATGAACTGATGATAACCTTGGTGGCAATGCAAGCCTGTAAGCCACCTCTCCCACTCTCTCCAGAATCTCAAAAGGTCCGATTTACCTAGGGCTCAACTTGCCCTTATTTCCAAACCTTATTACAACCTTCATGGGTGATACCTGAAGCAACGCTCGCTCCCCGACCATGAATGCAACATCACGAACTCTACGGTCGGCATAACTCTTTTGCTTGGACTAAGCTGTGCGAAGTCGATCCTGAATAATCTTGACCTTATCCAAGGCATCCTGTACTAAGTCTATGCCCAACAACCTAACCTCCCCCGGCTCGAACCACCCAACTGGCGACCGGCACCGCCTACCATATAATGCCTCATAGGGAGCCATCTGAATGCTCGACTGGTAGTTGTTGTTGTAGGAGAACTCTGCAAGGGGCAAGAAATAATCCCACGATCCTCCGAAGTCTATGACACATGCGCAGAGCATATCCTCCAAGATTCGAAAGTGCGCTCGGACTGTCCGTCCATCCGAGGATGAAATGTTATGCTCAACTCAACCCGCGTGCCCAACTCACGTTGTACTGCCCTCCAGAAGTGCGAGGTGAACTGAGTACCTCAATCAGAAATGATAGACACGGTCACACCCTGAAGACGGACGATCTCGCGGATGTAAATCTTTGCCAAAACGGCATCGAACTTCCTCTAAGCCCGTGGGAGTCCAACAACGAAATCCATAGTGATACGCTCCCATTTCCACTCAGGGATCTCTAACCTCTAAAATAAACCACCAGGTCTCTGATGCTCACACTTTACCTGCTGGCAATTTAGACACCGAGCTACCTATGCAATTATGTCTTTCTTCATTCGCCTCCACCAATAATGCTGCCGCAAGTCCTGATACATCTTGGCGGCACCCGGATAAACAGAATACCGGGAACTGTGGGGCTCCTCAAGAATCAACTCACAAAGTCCATCTATATTAGGCACACAAATATGACCCTGCATCCTCAAAACTCCATCATCTCCAACAGCAACCTGCTTGGCACCACCCTGCCGCACTGTGTCTCTAAGGACAAACAAATGAGGATCGTCATACTGCCGATCTATGATGCGCTCAAACAAAGAAGACCGAGCAACTGTACAAGCTAGAACACGGTTGGGCTCAGAAATATCCAACCTCACGAACTGATTGGCCAAGGCCTGAACATCTAATGTAAGCGGTCTCTCACCAATTAGAATATATGCAAGGCTACCCATACTAGCTGACTTTCTACTCAAGGCGTCGGCCACCACATTGGCCTTCCCAGGATGATACAAGATGGTGATATCATAATCTTTCAATAGCTCTAACCACCTCCTCTACCTCAAATTAAGCTCCTTCTGCTTGAACAAATACTGCAAGCTCCGATGATCCGTGAATACCTCACATGGCATGCCGTAAAGATGGTGATATCATAATCTTTCAATAGCTCTAACCACCTCCTCTGCCTCAAATTGAGCTCCTTCTGCTTGAACAAATACTACAAGCTCCGATGATCCGTGAACAATGGCTGCCAACTCTAGATCATGAACAAGGTAATTCTTCTTGTGAACCTTCAGCTGCCGCGAAGCATATACAATAACCTTGCCACCCTGCATCAATACCGCACCCAGACCAATACGGGATGCGACACAATATACTATATAAGATCCTGAACTTGAGGGTAATACCAATACCGGTGCCATAGTCAAAGCTTTCTTGAGCTTCTGGAAGCTCGCCTCACACTCGTCTGACCACCTGAACGGGGCACTCTTCTAGGTCAACCTGGTCAACGAGGTTGCTATGGATGAAAACCCCTCTACGAATCGACAGTAGTAGCCCGCCAAACCCAAGAAACTACGGATCTCTGTAGTTGATGTGGGTCTAGGCCAGTTCTGGACTACCTCAATCTTCTTAAAATCCACCTGAATACCCTCTGCTGATACAGTGTGACCCAAGAAAGCAACTGAACTCAACCAAAACTCGCATTTTGAGAACTTAGCATATAAATGGCTGTCTTTTAGAGTCTGAAGAACGATATGAAGGTGCTGCTCATGCTCCTCTCGGTTGTGGGAGTAGCTCAAGATATCATCAATAAACACAATCACAAAGGAATCCTAGTAGGGCTTGAACACCCGGTTCATCAAATCCATGAATGTTGCTGGGGCATTTGTCATCCCAAATGACATCACTAGAAACTCATAATGCCCATACCGAGTCCGAAAAGCTGTCTTAGGGACACCGGATGCCCTAATCCTCAACTGATGGTAGCCAGATCTCAAATCAATCTTCGAAAACACCTGGGCACCCTGAAGCTGATCAAATAAATCATCAATCCTCGGCAATGGGTACTTGTTCTTGATGGTGACTTTGTTCAACTGCCGATAATCTATACATATCCTCATCGATCTACTTTCTTCTTCACAAACAACACAGGTGCACCCTAGGGCGAGACACTAGGTCTAATGAAGACCTTATCAAGCAAATCTTGCAACTGTTTCTTCAATTCTTTCAACTCTGGCAGGCCATGCAGTATGGCGGAATGGAAATGGGCTGAGTGCCCGGAGCCAAATCAATGCAGAAATCAATATCCATGTCGGATGGCATCCCCGGTAGATCTGCAGGAAACACCTCTAGAAACTCACAAATAACTGGCACTGACTCCATGGAAGGAACCTCCACACTAAAATCGCGGACATAAGCCAAATAAGCTAGACACCCCTTCTCGACCATATGCCGAGCCTTTACGTAAGAGATAACCCTGCTGGTAGAATGGCAAAGAATCCCTCTCCACTCTAATCGAGGCAACCCCTGCAAGGCTAAGATCACCGTCTTGGCGTGACAATCTAATATAGCATGATAAGGTGACAACCAATCCATACCCAGTATGACATCTGTGATGACCCAAAATATCATCTTTAAATTTAATAAGTAATTCTATATTCTAAGACCTCGAAAAGTACCATTTATCATTTTTTGACTTGCGTGCACAGTCCGTACAATTTTTCGAAAAGATTTTATATGAAAAATAGATTAAAATGTGAAATAGAGCTTTAAAACTCAACTGAGTTGACTTTGGTCAATATTTTTAACAAACGGACCCGAATCAGTGTTTTGACAGTTCCAGTAACTCCGTATTGTGATTTAGGACCTGGGCGTATGCCCGGAATTTAATTTGGAGGTCATTAGCTCAAGTTATGACCATTTAACGGAACTAGCAATTTAAAGGCTAAAGACTTTCAAGTATGACCACAGGGTTGACTTTTTGATATCGGAGTCGGAATCCGATTCTGGAAATTTGAATAGCTCCATTATGTCATTTAGGACTTGTGTGCCAAATTTAAAGTTATTCCGGATTCATTTAAAAAAATTTGGCACGAGATTTGCAAATTAAAAATTTTAAATCTCAAAGTTTAAATCGGGGTATGAATTGTAATTTTAGCGTTGTTTGACGTGATACGAGACCCCGAGTAAGTCCGTATTATGTTATTGGACTTGTTGGTATATTCGTACGGTGTCCCAAGTACCCCGAATGTGACTCGAATCGAAATCGGATCAAGAATTGGACTTAAGCAAAATCTGAATTTTTTTTCCTTCTGTTGTAATCTCACCTGCGGATTTTTGACCGCAGGTGCGAGCTCGCAGAAGCGAGCCTTCCATCGCAGATGCGCCCAGGCATGTCCAGGATTCGATCATAGAAGCGGACAACTTCTCGCAGAAGCGTGTCCACAGATGCGGGACTGGGCTGGCCTAGGGTCTTCGCAGGTGAGGCCATTTTGAGCAGAAGCGGAAGTCGCAGGTGCGATAAGAGTGTCCGCAGATGCGAAACTTCACCTGGTAGCCTGGCATCGCAAATGCGAGCTTTGTCTCGCAAATGCGGAACATTTATCCGCATATGCGAAAATGACTGGGCAGAGCCCATAAATTCGGAAGTCGCCATTTTTACTCATTTTTGAGTTTCAAGTCTCGGATTTGGGCGATTTCAAGGGGGATTTTTACAACTTTGAATTGGGTAAGTGTTCTTTAACCAAAAGTGATTATATTTCTTAAATACATGTCTATATTCATCATTTATTTCGGATTTAGATGGAAGAAATTGAAATTTTTATAAAATCTTTCAAAAACGAAAAATTTAGATTTGAAGGTCCATTTGACATCGGAATTGGATAATTTTTGTATGGTTGAACTCGTAGCGGAACGGGTCTTCGGATTTCATGAGTTTTTTCGGGATTTGAGACGTGGGTCCCACTGTCGAATATTTTAATGAATTTTAGATTTTTATCCGAAAAATTAGTAAATTCATATGGAATTAATTCATATGATTAGTATTGAGTATATTGAATTGTTTATGAATAGATTTGAAGATTTTGGAGACAAATTTAAAAGGAAAAGCTGCGGTCGAGTAATTGATTGGAATTTGCAAAACGAGGTAAGTGTCGTGGTTAACCTTGACTTGAGGGAATAGAACCCTAAAATTATTTGTTATGTGAATTGCATGTGAACGACATATAGGCGAGGTGACGAGTGTCTATACGTCATCGAATTAATTATTTGCATAATTATTTGAAAATTATAAATCATTTAAATCATGAATGAATTATTATATTAATTGTTTCACTCACAATTCCTTGTCAAATATTAATTCTTGAATTTCTGTAATAATTGCTACATGCTTATTTGAATTATGTGCATTAATTGCTACTTGACATCTAGTATATTAAATATTAAACTGCCTATTTTCTCCTTGATCTCCATAATAATTTGCTATTTATCATTGTTTGTTTTATAATTAAATCATAATTATTGTATGTTTGTTGTCTTATAATTTTATATTAATTGTTGCATTTATTGAGAAAATTTCTTCTATAAAAATTGGTAAATGGATATATTGGAGGATCGGGTTGCACGTCGCAACAGAATTGATTAAAATGGATATATTGGAGGATCGGGTTGCACGCTGCAACAGACTTATTAAAAGTCCATATTGGGGGATCGGGTTGCACGCCGCAACAGACTTATTAAAAAGTCCATATTGGAGGATCGGGTTGCACGCCGCAATAGACTTATTTAAAAGTCAATATATATACTTGATTAAAAATAATTATATGAGAGGATTGAAAATGAATATATTGTAGGAGCGGGTTGCACGCCGCAACAGAATTGAATATGAATATATTGTGAGAGCGGGTTGCACGCTGCAACAAAATTGAATATGAATATATTGTGAGAGCGGGTTGTACGCTGCAACAGAATTGATGGAAATGATAATTGGTTATGACTGCTGAGTTGGCTTCAATTATTATAAATGAGTTACCTGATTTATTTTTATTATTGTTGTTGTTACTAATATTACATACAGGTAATGTAAGTGACCCGCCTTAGCCTCGTCACTACTTCGTCGAGGTTAGGCTCAGCACTTACCAGTATATGGGGTCGGTTGTACTGATACTACACTCTGTATTTCTTGTACAGATTTCGGAGTTGGTCCCAGCGGCGTGCCATAGACTTGCTCAGATTTCAGCTACTCGGAGGAGACTTGAGGTATAACTACATGGCGTCCGCAGTTCTGAAGTCCCCGTCTATTTTACTTTAGCTGTGTGTTTATTTTTTCAGACAGCTTTATTTTATTTAGACCTTTATTTGTATTATTCTAGAAGCTCGTGCACTTGTGACACCAATTCTGGGATGGTATTTAGACACCTTTGTTTTTATGGTTATTCACTATATTTTCAGACTTTACTTCCGCATTTGTTCTTTGATTATTAATAAATTCAAAAATTATTTTAAAAATAGATAATATTATTCTAACATTGGCTTGCCTAGCAAGTAAAATGTTAGGTGCCATCACGTTCTGAAGGTGGGAGTTTCGTGTCGCGACAATATCAAAATCAACCATATCGAGAAGTAGAAGGTCTACACGAGTCTCAAGACTCCCAATGGTGACCACACACGAACGATAAACATGATCTACAACAATAGCATCTCCCACTGGTGTGGACACATACACAGGAGCACTCAAAGAATCACAGGGCACAACCAAATATGAAGCAAAATAGGATGACACATAGGAGTAAGTAGATCCCGGATCAAATAGAACTTAAGCATCTCTATTGCAAACTGAAACAGTACCTGTGATAACAGCGTCAGATGACTCAGCCTCAGGCCTGGCTGGGAAAGCATAACACAGGGGCTGGGCCCCACCACCCTGAACTACGTCCCTGGGATGGCCTCTGGTTGGCTGGTCTCCACCTCTAATGGCCTGACCTCCACCTCTAACAGTCTGGCCTCTACCTTTAGCTGCCTGACCTTTGCCTCTGGCTGGTTGAGCAGGTGGTGCCGGAACCATGGCACGAGAACCCTGATGTTGTGAGCTACCCAATGTCCAAGGGCAAAATCTAGTAATGTGCCTCGGATCACCAAAAGTATAACATGACCTCGGTTGCTGTGACTGCTGACCCTGAAACTGACCCTGTCGACCTAAGTAACCACCCTGATAACTCTGGAGTGGAGGTGCACTAATAGGAGCTAGTGGTACACTGTAGGCTAGCTGGTCGGAATAAGGCATATGAGGACCACGACCACCTGAGGCACCATGGGATGCCTGGAGTGCTGAATGAAACGGCCTGGGAAGATGGCCTCTACCAAAAGTAACCCTACCTCTAGATGAGGCACTACTGAACTCACCGGAATGATGAGGTCTCTTCCTGAGCAAGAACCATCTCGACTCGTCTGGCGACATTAGCAGCTGCATGAAAAGAAACCTTACTCCCAGTCTCCTTAGCCATCTGCAATCTGATAGGCTGAGCAAGTCTGTCAATAAAACCTCCTCACTCTCTCTCTCTCTCTCTCTCTCTCTCTCTCTCTCTCTCTCTCTCTCTCTCTCTCTCTCTCTCTCTCGGTAGGAAGCAGAAGAATAGCATGATGGGCCAAATCCACAAAACGGGTCTCATACTGAGTAACAATCATGCTGCCCTACTGGAGACGCTCGAACTGACGGCAACACTCCTCTCTCAATGTGATAGGCAGAAACTTCTCTAGGAAGAGCTGAGAGAACTGGTCCCAAGTAAGAGCAGGTGACCCAGCTGGTCTGGTCAACAAATAATCTCTCCACCATTTCTTGGCGAAACCAGTCAACTAAAATGCAGCAAAATCGACCCCATTAGTCTCCACTATACCCATGTTCCATATCACCTCATGGCAGCTGTCAAGATACTCCTGGGGATCCTCTGAAGTAGCAACACTAAAGTGAACTGGGAAGAGCTTGGTAAACCTATCCAACCTCCATAAAGCCTCAGAAGACATAGCTGACCCATCACCGGTCTGTGGCGCAATAACCGGCTGAACTACTCCGACTGGATGAGCTGCTGGAACCTGATACTGGGGAGCTATCTGCTCCGGAGAGGGAGTAGTGGGAGTTTGGTTTCCTCCTCCAGCCTGAGAGACGGCTGGTGCCATGGGAAATGCGCCAGTCTGGGCCACACTCTCCATAAGGCCCACCAAACGGACCAAAGTGACCTAAAGTATTAGGGTGGAAATGAACCCCTCCGGAACCTGAGCTGGTCTGGCGGGAACATTCTGGGATGGAACCTCCTCGCCCAACTCTACCTGAGGCTCCACTGCTGATACTGTTGCACGAGCTCTGGGCTGAGCCCTGCCCCTGCCTCGGCCTCTAGCACGGCCTCGACCTTTGCCCCTCGTAGGAGCTGCCACTAAGCGATCTGGCTGCTGCTTAGGTGAGGAAGCGGTACGTGTTCTCGCCATCTGTGAGAGAATAAGAGTAGAAGAGTTCAATCAGTATAGAGAAAACAAAATACAGAGAAGAATAGAAGTGAAATTTGTTCCTAAACTTCATCTTATTCCATTCAGTGATTAACAGTAGATTAGCTAAGATGAAATATAGTGAGTGCGGAATAATATCAAAATTTTATAAACTACTACCACCCGGATCTGGAGTCACAATTCACGAGCATTCTAGAATTCACTACAAGTAATAGTCTAAAAGAAATACAACTGTTTGGATGAAAGAAACAGTAAAACAGAAAAAAGATAGGCGGGGACTTCAAGGTCTGTGAATGCCGACAGATCTACCTTGAGTCTCCGAATAGCGGGTCCAATAGCAAAAATCTTGATCAACCCGAGTCGGTACAAAAATCTGCACAGAAAGCTTAGAGTGCAGTATCAGTACAACCGACCCCATGTACTGGTAAGTGTCGAGCCTAACCTCGACGAAGTAGTGACGAGGCTAAGACAAGGCACCTACAAATCAACCTGTACAATTTAATAGTGTATATATAAATAACAGAAATGAAGAACTAAACAGGAAATGTCGGGAGGGGAACATACTGAGGGAAATACGAGATAAAGAACTACAGTAGAATAATGATTGAAACAACCAATATACTATGAATCAACAGGAACAGCGAATACAGTAAAGGAAAACAAATTGCACGGCATCACCCTTCGTGCGTTTACTCTCAACCTCACCATAAAAATTAATAGAAACGGCACGACATCACCCTTCATGCATTAACTCTCATATCTTTACTCTCAATCTCACCATAAAAATCAATATAAATAGCACGGCATCACCCATCGTGCATTAACACTCATAATATGGTATGACATCACCCTTCGTGCATTAACACTCACAATATGGCACGGCATCACCCTTCGTGCATTAACACTCACAATATGGCACGGCATCACCCTTCGTGCATTAACACTCACAATATGGCATGACATCACCCTTCGTGCATTAACACTCTCCCTTACCATAATGCAATGAACAATTAACAACAGGGAGATAGAATAACAAATACAAGCCTTACTTCAACATTTGGTTCCACAATATCAACCTTAACTTCAGAGTCAATATTCAATTATCACTAGAAGACGCTTAAACATGATAAGAACAATCAACTTAACAACACTAGTTTAAACACGTAGCAATTAGGCATGCGAAAATGAGACAATATGAGAAAATGAGAGAAACATGGAGAACAGGTAAATTGGCGGAGCATAAGTACTCGTCACCTCACATATACGCCGCTCACATGAATTTCACATAGCAAATAGTCTGAGGTTCCTAATTCCCTCAAGTCAGGGTTAACCACGACACTTACCTCGCTCCGAATGTCACTCAATACTCAATCACAGCTTTTCCTCTAGAATCCACCTCCAAACCACTCATATCTATTCAAAAACGACTCAATAATATCAAATATTACTAAAGGAATCAATTACATTGCATAAATTTAGATTTTTCCAAACTTCCTCCAAAAAGTCAAAAATTGACCCCGGAGCCGCTTGGTCAAAACCCGAGGTTCGGACCAAAATTCACTTCCCATTCACCTAAATTTTAGGTTAGAAATTTAGTTTTTAATTCACTTCCCATTCACCTATATAATTGGTTTTGAAATCTCCCAAATTTTGAAATCCCTAGTTTTTACCCCAAACCCTCAATTCTACCATGAGAACTCTAAATTTTAGGTTAAAAATTCATGAAATGTAATGGGTAATTGAAATAAAATGGTTTAGAATCACTTACCAACACTTTGGGGAAGAAAATATCTCTTGAAAATCGCCTCTAGCCCGTTTGGTTTTTGAGAAGTTGAAGAAATGGCTTAAGTCCTATTTTGGGACTGTTTATGCACTGGGCGATAGTGTTCATCGCGTTCGCGAGGACACTGTCGCGTTCACGAAGAACAGAGTTGCCAAGCTTACGCGTTCGCGAGTCCTCCTTCGCGTTCGCGAAGGCTACTCCCCCTGGCTTTCGCGTTCGCGAGACCTTACTCGCGTTCGCGATGAAGGAAAGACTGACCCCTCCCCCAGGTCTCTAACACTACGCGTTCGTGCTGATCTGGTCGCGTTCGCGAAGGGTAAAGCCCCCATCGCTTCGTGTTCGCGACCAAACCTTCGCGTTCGCGAAGAAGAAAATTCAGCCATCCCAGTTTCTACTTCGCATTCGCGAAGAAGAAAACTAGAAGGCACCTGAAACTGCAAAAAACTAGATTTTCCTAAATCCAAAACATCCTGTAGCCTATCCGAAACTCACCCGAGCCCTCGGGGGTCCAAACCAAACATGCACACAAGTCTAAAAATATCATACGAACTTACTCGCGTAATCAAATCGCCAAAATAACACCTAGAACTAAGAACTTAGCACCAAATCCAATGACATTTTCAAGAAAGCTTTAAAATTCATATTTTTATAACCGTACGTCCGAATCACGTCAAACCAACTCCGTTTCTCACCAAATTTCGCAGTTAAGTCATAAATATTATATTGGACCTATACCGGGTTTCGAAACTAAAATACGGACCCGGTATCAGCAAGGCCAAACATCAACCAATTCTTAAAATTCATTAAACTTTCAAACTTTTAATTTTCATCAAAAATTCATAACTCGAGTTAGGGACCTCCGAATTCGATTCCGGGCATACACCCATATCCCAAATTTCGATATGGACCAACCGAGACCGTCAAAATACGGATTCGGGCCCGTTTACCAAAAATATTGACTGAAGTCAACTCAAGTGAAGTTTTTGGGTAAAAATTCTTATTTTTATCAGTTTTTAACATATAAGCCTTCCGGATCAATACCCGGATTGTGCACGTTAATCGATGAGGGTAAAAATAAGATTTTTAAGGCTTAAGAGTGCAGAATCGAGTTCTAAAATATAAGATGACCTTTTAGGTCATCACATTAAACCTTTAAACTTAAAAATTTTGACAACATGCGATAACTCGAGCTAGGGACCTCCGAATTAAATTTCGGGCATACGCCCAAGTCCCAAATCACGATACGGACCTTCCGGAACTATCAAAATACTGATCCGAGTCTATTTGCTCAAAATATTGACCAAAGTCAACTCAGTTGAGTTTTAAGGCTTTATTTCTCATTTTAATCAATTCTTTTCATATAAAAACTTTTCAGAAAATTATATGGACTGCGCACACAAGTCGAGGAATGATGAATAGTGTTGTTTGAGGTCTCAGAATATATAAATAATTATTAAATTTAAAGATGACCTTTTGGGTCATCACAATTATTTAATATTATACTTTTAACTTTCAAAAAATTTAAATGCACTATTATAATTATGAAAAATGTTGAGCAGAAATCAATAAAGGGCACAAAATTAACAAGATAATTTATGAGATTCTTTAATTTTTAATCCATGATACATTTAGCTAAATATGAGTGGGTTTATTAGCTAGCTTTCAATTGTAGAATATCTTACTACCTTACTTTATTTATTTATTTATTTATTTTTAATACCTTTTTTTTGTTTATTATTGCACTTTGATTTTGTGTTATTTAAAGTTCGTAGATTATTAGTTACCTGCTTATATGTTATAAGTTGTATACTTCAAGATTATTTAGATTTCCAAGGTTCTTGCCCGTGAAACTGAAATTATAAACTTGGAACAAATTTTAAGTTTAATTATTGATATTATGGACTTCTAAGATAGTTTCTTTAATTATTGAGATAGTTATACACATCGATATTTATGATCATCTTTAGGAATGTACACTTTTATTTTATAATTTAATATTATTTTTAAAAAATTATACTCATTGAGATAGGATTCACGTGCATCGCACGTACCCTAAAGCTAGTGTATATATATACACATACTAATTTTATATATACCCTAAAACTATGTATGTTATAGAGTATCAAAATATACTAATTTTATATACTTTTTTGGCTATCAAATATAAATAATTTTAGTCGCGAGCTAAAAAGGATCTTTGCCCAAAATTTTATTTTCATATTTTTACATATTTATGTTTTAACCAAACACTAAAAAAATGTGTTGAAGCTTTTCTCCAAAATTTTGAAGCAAAGTCAACTAAGAAAGAAGTTAGTAGTATGGGAGGAAATAATATTGGACAGAAAGGAAAAAAATTATAGAAACATTTTCCTTTAAGAGATCTTACCACTTGTAAAATATGACAAGTCTTATCAATAAACTAGAAGAGGTAAAGCCCGTGCTGTGCACGAGCCAATATTAAAAATCTAAAATTGTTCTTGAGGTGTTAAATATTTTTAAATAATATTTTCAAGTGTTTAAGGGGAATTCTATAAAATATTTAAGTATTTTACTGCTTAAGTGTGCATATTAGCTGATGAATATTATGGAGCCCAACAATTTATGTTATATTATCTTGTCTAAAACGTGTTTCAAGGTTTTTGCACACTTATTAAGAAAATCAGTTGATAATAGTAATTATAAATATATCTTTTAACTAAAATTATCCCTAGTCCTCTATCCACTTAATAAAGTTTGTGGTATAGCTGAAGGTAAATATTTACAAATATGTTTAGGCACTTAGATTTTTACCATGTATTATTGTTTGTGACTTCAGTGAATCAAAAAATGCTTCTTGTCAATATAGTTTACTTTTTCTCGGTCTATCACAATGTTTTAACTACGTGATATCATCTTATGCTATATTACAATATACAAATATTATTTCTTGAAGAACAATCTTGATTTCATTTAATTATTTTTCTATCTCCACTCCTCCCATGGAAGAAAGAAAGAGAGCTTAGTTAAATTTTCTATTTCCTGCAGTGAGTTAGAGTCCCCAAAAATCACCTTAATCTGATTATCACTTCTTTAGTTGCCTGAGATCTGTTTGTGAACCTCTAATACTATATATTTTGTTTGTGCTATTTTTATAAAAATGCTGCCTTTTCAACTTGTGGCTCCTGCATTTTCCTGTACTCAATGACCATGGATTTGGGTTTGAAGCATGAATGTTTTTCACCGAGGTTGTAAATGTGCCTTTACTTTTTTGTACAGCGCAATATTTTGTGGTTACAAACCAATGTCCTTTTTAAATATGCCGACGAATGTGTAATTACATATTATTGTTATATATCTAGACCATAGTTCAAGCACGAGTTAGGACGTGATTCATACTAAATAGTAATAACACATAATTAGGAAAAGCCTCAAGTATCTCTGAGAAACGTGGTTGTTTATTTAGTAAAATATTTACAATTAATATAGAAGTTGAAACATTTTTTAAGATGCCTAATTTAGTCTGACTGTACCTATTTGTATAGCTCTCCTATTGTTTAATGAAAGTGGTGATTTGTAATTTAAAGTTACATTAATTAATCTTCCATAAAATTCATAGCTTCTCTTGCACTTGTATCAAATGTTTTGATTGACCAATATTTCTGGAAAATTATTTTACTAATTTCTTAGCTCGTTAAATATAACCAGAAAGACCCTCGATTTATTTAATATATCCTCGCTAATTTATGAATAACTAAGGAGATTGAATTTTTCTTCGTTGACAATTCATTAGTTAATAATATTATATAAAATGATATGTCTTTTTTAACCCAAGAAAAAATAATCATAAAATGCAAATGATAAAGATATTAACCTTCAGACAGTAATACCATGAGTTCTAACGGGGTCCCATGATATTTTTCAATCAAATGACTATTTTCTTATTAAAAACCAATTACTTTACTACTAATATTTAAACTAAGTTGGAACTAAAGTTTTTCTCCCTTTTTAAATGGGAATGTCTTAAAGTAATGGTTAATAAAAGTAACATAACGTTTTGATTTGAAGTGGTGCAGTAACATTTAAGGATTAGCTTTATGTAATTAATTTATGTTGTAGAATATTTTTAGTGACTTGGTTATAATAGTTAATATTCTCCTTGTTCCTATTTTTAAATCAAATAAGAAATTAAAAGAAAAAAATATTTACACACTTCAAAAAATATTAAAACAAAAAATTGCTTAAAAACTTTTAAACATTATATATTTAGAAAAATATAGAACTTTTACTTTACATTTATGATTATAAATTATGCATTATTTAATATTTTTAAAACTATTATTAGCCTTAGTTTTCTCTACCATTTTTATTTGATATTCTATTTTTTATTTTTAGAACTATCTTGTAATACATCTTGCGATGTAAGTAAAACACAAAGCTCCTCTCTTCCCCAAATAAAATTTGATTGACCAAAAATATAGTAACAAATAAATGATATTATGAGAGTACATACATATTCAAAATTTACATAAAATGAAACTATAAAATACAACTTGTAAGAATTCAATAATAAAGTGCTTGTACTTTGATATCATCAGTGTCTGCAGAAGAGTAATAAGAATTTAATGGGCCCACCATAATTAATATAGAACTTTAAACTAAAGAAGCAAGAACAATTAAGGGAAATTTTCATAAATACAATATCTATAAGAGTTAGTTATATAAACTACAATTATGTTAGATATTACATATTGTACAACTACACGTTTTAAATGTTATTCTATATACTATACAATCAAGATTATTGCTATGAATAAAAGGCTAAAAACAAGGAGATTCTTTATATTGGTGATAACATAATTAAATGCATATCAAAACAAAATAATCTCTTACCTAAAAAAGCTCCAACACAAATTAGCTAGCATTCTAATTCATTTTCATTGCTATTCCATCTGAAACCAATTTTAGTTTGTCGTCCAATATATAGTTTATGCGTAAAGTATGATATACGTAATATATAAATTATTTTTCCTTTTTAGCTAATACGTACAATTTTCCCATTCCAGTAGGAGCCAATTGAATAATTAGACCATTTTTGCATAGAAAAAATATATTTTAAATCTAGATAGAAATAAAACTTTTGTATACAAAGCATTTCATATCAAGAAGCGTACTACGTAAAATCATAATTATTATGAAAAAGTTTGACTTTTTTTAGATAAGTATTTCCTGTAATGTGTACTGTTACAGTAACAATAATTATCATTCTATTAGGATACACATTCATATTTGTACAATTTACTTATATAAATTGTATATTATATAAATATACAAATACACAATAATACATTATATGATATATAGTATACGGGCTATATAATAATGTATATCATATATACAGTATAAGCATTAATTAGCACATTGCAAAAATCTAGCGTAGAACAAATTTCATTATAGTCTACCTTTACCATATACTGTATACACATACTAGAAAGAAAGAAACACCATTAACAAATATATTGTACACAATATAATATATACAAATAATGTATATTTTGTATCAATTACAAAAATAAAAGAAAATATTATAAAATAAATATTATAATTATAAACTAAAGCACCAAAAGAGAAGAAGATAAGAATAGATAAGAGATGTAGAGAGGATGAGGGAACTTTTCCTTATTTCAAGTATGCTTCTTATGTATATTCCATAGGAGAATAACATCTTATTTATAGGTTACAAATCTCTTCTCAAGTTACATGTATTAATGAACTCATTCGTTTAGTATTGAATTTGCCAAAGACAGTTACGAAGAGAGCATCTACATACATTGAAAGTGACATCCACATACAATGGATTTATAACACTCCCCCTTAGATGTCCATTGATAATGTGCCTCATTAAAACCTTACTAGGAAAATCCAGTGGGAAAGAGCCTATTGAAGGAAAAATAGTACATATATCTTGTAATACGCATTGAGTGCTGCCTCATTAAAAACCTTACCAGGAAAACCTAATTGGGACAAAATCTTGGTTAAAGGAAAAAGAGTACAGCGCGTATTATACTCCCCCTGATGAAAGCTTTATTTGATATCTCGGAAGACAACGCATTCCAATCTTATGTCTCAGCTTCTCAAATGTTGATGTTGGCAATGCCTTAGTGAATAAATTTGCTAGATTGTCACTTGAACGGATTTGTTGAACATCTATCTCACCATTTTGCTAAAGATCACGTGTGATAAAGAAATTTTATGAAATGTGCTTTGTTCTGTCTCCTTTGATATATCCTCCTTTAAGTTGAGCTATGCAAGTAGCATTGTCTTCATACAATATCGTTGGAATCTTTGTTTTTAAAGAAAGACCACACAATTGTTGAATATGTTGAGTCACTGATCTCAACCATACACATTCTCGACTAGTTTCATGAATAGCTATTATCTCTGCATTATTGGAAGATGTAGTAGCTCAAGTTTGTTTTGTTGAATGCCATGAAATAATTGTACCCTCACAAGTAAATAGATAGCATGTTTGAGAACGGGCTTTATGTGGGTCAGACAAATAACCTGCATCTGCATAACCAATCAACTGTGAATCAGATTCATAAGAATAAAATAATCCCATATCAATAGTCCCTCGGAGGTATATAAAAATATGCTTAACACCATTCCAGTGTCTTGTTGTTGGAAAGGAATTAAATCTTGCTAATAAACTTACTGCAAAAGTTATATCTGGTCGAGTATTATTTGCAAGATATATTAGTGCCCCAATTACATTAAGATATGGAGTTTCATCACCAAAAGGTTTTCCATCATTTTCATGAGGTCGAAATGGATCTTTATTTATATCAAGTGATCTCACAATCATCGGGGTACTCAATGGATGTGCTTTATCCATATAAAAACGCTTTAGGATCTTTTCGGTATAAGTTGATTGATGGACAAAAATTTCATCTTTCATATGCTTAATTTGTACACCAAGATAAAATTTTATCTTTCCAAGATCTTTCATTTCATACTCTTTCTTCAAACAATCTATTGCTTTTGGAAGTTTCTCAGGAGTTCCAATGACATTTAGATCATCAACATACACATCGATCATAACAAATTCATATCCAGACCTTCTTATAAATACACAAGAATAAATTGGATCATTCTTATACCCTTCTTTCAGCAAATACTCACGCAGGCGATTATACCACATTCGCCCTGATTGTTTCAATCCATATAAGGCTTTTTGAAGCTTTATTGAACAAGTTTCCCGAAAACTTTTATTAGTTTCAGGAACTTTGAGCCCTTCAGGAATTTTTATATAAATTTTGTTGTCTAATGTGCCATAAAAATAGGCTGTGACAACATCCATTAGACGCATATCAAGTTTTTTATAGACTGCCAAATTTATAAGATACCTGAAAGTAATTGCATCCACCATAGGAGAATATGTCTCCATATAATCAATGCCAGGTCTTTGCGAAAATTCTTGTGCCACAAGTCGTGCTTTATATCTAACGACTTCATTTTTATCATTTCGTTTTCACACAAAAACCCATTTGTATCCCACTGGCTTTATTCCTTCAGGTGTTCGGACTATACGTCCGAATACTTCACGGTTTTCAAGTGACGCTAATTCTGCCTGGATAGCGTCTTTCCATTTTTTTTCAATCATTTCTCTGTCTACATTCATCGACAGATCTTGGTTCAAGATCCTCATCTTGTTGCATTATTTCAACAGCAACATTATAAGCAAAAATGTTGTCGACAATAATATTATTTCGGTTCCACCTTTTTGCCGTAAAGATATAACTTATTGAGATCTCTTCATTCTTATTATTTTCACTTACCTGGACCTCCTCTGAGGTCTTATCATTTGTTATATCACAAGGCTCTTTTTAAGCAATTACATCCATATTATTATCTCCTAGATCATTTGCTCTTTTTCGCTTTCGAGGATTTTTATCTTCGGAACCAATTGGTCTACCACGTTTCAAGCGTGGCTTAGACTCATTTGCATTTATAGATTGTCTAACTGGGACATCAATTTGAATAGGAGCACTAGCAGCTGGAATATGTGACTTAGTCACCCTTGATAGGTTAGTGAATGCATCAGGTAGTTGATTTGCAATATTTTGCAAATAAATTATTTTTTGAACCTCGTGTTCACATTGATTTATTCGAGGATCTAAATGAGATAGTGACAATGCATTCCAATCTATATCCTTTTGCAACTGCTTATTTTCTCCCCCTAATATTGGGTATACTTATTCATCAAAATGACAATCAGCAAATCTTGCCGTAAATAAATCTCCAGTTATAGGTTCCAAATATTTTATAATAGAAGGAGATTCATACCCAACATATATCCCCAATCTTCTTTGGGGTCCCATCTTTGTGCGTTGTGGTGGAGCAATTGGAACATATACTGCACATCCAAATATACTAATATGAAAAATATTTGGCTCCTGACCAAAAGCCAATTGTATTGGGGAGACTTTATGATAACTTATGGGTCTGATCTGCACAAGAGCTGCTGCATGCAAAATAGCATGGCCCCATGCCGAAATGAGAAGTTTTGTTCTCATAAGTATTGGTCTAGCAATTAATTGGAGGCGTTTGATCAATGATTCTGCTAGACCATTTTGAGTATGAACATGAACAACTGGATGCTCAATTATTATCCTAGTTGATATGCAATAATCATTAAAGGCCTGGGACGTAAATTCACCAGCATTATCGAGACGAAGCGTCTTAATTGCATAATCTGGAAACTGTGCTCTTAATCTTATTAATTGAGCTAGTAACCTCGCAAAGGCCAAATTGCGGGTTGATAACAAGCACACATGTGACCATCTTATAGATGCATCTATCAAAACCATATAATATTTGAATGGTCCACATGGAGGGTGTATGGGCCCACATATATCACCCTGTATACGTTCCAAAAATACAGGAGATTCAACTCCAACTTTAATTACTGATGGTCTAATAATCAGTTTTCCTTGAGAACATGCAGCACAAGAGAATTCTTTAATTTGAAGAATCTTCTGGTTCTTCAATGAATGACCATGTGAATTCTCAATTATTTTGCGCATCATATTATAACTGGGATGGCCCAACCGGTCATGCCAAATAATAAAATCATTAGTAAACTCCTTGTTTACTATGGCATATGATTCAACTACACTAATATTAGTGTAGTATAATCCGAAGGAAAATGCGGGAAGCTTTTCAAGCACATACTTCTTTTTCGCTTTTATTGTAATAATATAAAGGTATTCAACCTTTCCTTCATTGGTGATCTCAATATGATAGCCATTTTGGCGAATATCTTTGAAACTCAACAAGTTTCTTTGAGACCTACTACAATATAATGCATCATTAACAGCCAATATAGTTCCTCTTGGTAGTAATACAGTCGCTCTTCCAGAGCCCTCAATTAATTTTGTACTACCAGATATTGTTATGATATTGGCTTCTTTCATAATTAAATAAGAGAAATATCTCTTATCTTTTAATATGGTGTGCGTCGTAGCACTATCCAGAAGACATATTTCTTCTTTATTATTCATACGGACAACTGAAGACTGGAAGTTTTCATATTCTTCAAGAATAAAAAAAAATACATCATAAGTAATATTGAAAAATTTAAGAACAAAAGAAACTACATTTATGAAATTAAATACTGACAACATAAAAAGTTTTATTCAAAATATGAACTTCATAAAAATAAATACATTTATTTTTATAATTTTTTCCAATAATAAGTTTTCAGTTATGATGCTCAAAGAAGTCTCCAGCTTCTAAATGAGTAATATCTGCAAGGCCTTCAAAAATATCATCTTTATAGGCAAGGTTTATTTCAACTTTATCATGATTATTTATAGGGCCCGCCTCAACATCATTTTGAAAAGTCAAGTGAGTCTCAACTTTATTTTGTTTCCCTTTTATAGATGCTTGATAAAGTTTGATAAAATATTCAGGGTACGACAAATTCATGCCCAATGATTTTTCATACCACATCGGTGACAAATATTACCTTTGCCTTTTGAAGGATTATTCTGAGAACCCTTATTGTTCTCTTGTTTATAACTACCACCACCATGGCGATTATTATTTTGCCCCTTGCCACGCCCACGTATATTTATACGGCCACGATAATTATTTTATCTTTTTTCAGACTTTGGATCTATCGTTCCCAGATTCGCTTCTGGAAATGGAGCTGATCCAGATGGGCGGGCTTCATGATTTTTTATTAAAAGGGTATTATGTTGTTCAGCCACTATGATGACCCAAAATATCATCTTTAAATTTAATAATTAATTATGTGATCTAAGCACTATTTACCATTACTCGACTTGAGCGTGCAGTCCGTAAAAATATTTCGGAAAGTTTTCAGGTGAAAAATAAATTAAAATGTGAATTAGAGCTTTAAAACTCAACTGAGTTGACTTTGGTCAACAGTTTGAGCAAACAGATTCGGATAAGTGTTTTGACAATTTTGGTAGGTCTGTATCGTGATTCGAGACTTAGGCGTATGCCCGAAATCAAATTCCGAGGTCCCTAGCCCGAGATATGGAATTTTGATGAAAAATTAAAAGTTTAAGTTCAAATAGTGACCGGATGTCAAATTATGTGCAAACGACCCCAGAATAGAATTTTGATGATTTCAACAGCTCTGTATGGTGATTTTGGACTTATGAGCATGATCGGAATTTTATTTGGAAGTCCGTAGTGGAATTAGACTTGAAATGCCAAAAGTTAAATTTTTGGGAAGTTTGACCGGGGGGTTGACTTTTTGATATTGAGGTCGAAATCCGATTCTGGAAATTGGAATAGGCCTGTTATATTATTTATGACTTGTGTACAAAATTTAAAGTCATTCCAAATTGATTTGATGTGTTTCGGCACAAGATATAGAATTTGAAAGTTCAAAGTTCATAGATTTTGATTTGAGGTGCGATTCGTCGTTTTGATGTTGTTTGATGTGGTTTGAAGCCTCGACTAAGTTCGTATTGTATTTTGGGATATGTTGGTATGATTAGTTAAGGTCCCGAGGGTCTCGGATGGATTTCGGAAGGTAAACGGAATGGATTTCGGACAAAGAAGGCTGCTGGAAATTTCTGTTGCAGAAATTTCGCCGGAAATTTCTGGTGCATGGAGCCACATTCGGAAACTTATATCGCACAATCTATAATGAATCAGAAAATTTTTAAAACATAAAAGTTGTAGACCTTTGCTTCTAGTTTCTAGAAATGTAAACCTTTCATCATTTGAACATTTGTAAAGAAAGTTATGATGGATTGAATGAAGACTGGTAGAGCAGTTTTTCCAGAAATTTTGGCCAGAAATTTTTGATGTGTGGAGCCAACTTTAGAAGCTTATATCTCGAAATTCATAAAGAATCGGAAAATTTTTAAAACATGTAAGTTGTAGTCGTTTGATCCGAGTTTCCAGAAAGTTACACCATTCATCATTTGCACATTTGTACATAAAGTTATGATCGATTGAAGGAAGGCTGGTAGAGCAGTTTCTGGTGGACTTTTAGTGACGAAAAATGGACTTTTAGTGACGGAAAATGGACTTTTATTGACGGATTGACAGAAACTTAAGGACCAAAAATGGTCATTTCATTCATTTCGTTTTGGATTTTTGGAGCACGGTTCTTGGGCGATTTTTGGCGATTGTCACGGGAAAACATTGGGGTAAGTGTTCCTTATCCTATATTGATTATATTTCATGATTCCATACTCATTTACATCATGAATCCGTGAATTTATGGAAGAAAAATCAAGATTTTTGCAAAATTTTGCAAAAACGAAAATTTAAGATTTGGAGGTCGAGTTGTTATCGGAATTTGGTAAAATTGGTATGGGTGGACTCGTAATTGAATGGGTTATCGGATTTTATAAGTTTTGCCAGATTCCGAGATGTGGGCCCCACGGGCAAAATTTGAGCCAATTTCGGATTTTATTAAAAATATAATATTTTCTTATGAAATTGACTACTATAATTTTTGTTGATTGTATCAAATTAATTATGACTAGATACGAGTCGATCGGAGTCGGAAAATCGAGGAAAAAGCATAATACTTGGTTAAATTGGAGCAAGTCGAGGTAAGTGACTTGTCTAACTTTGTGTGAGGGAAATTCCCCTAGGATTGATAATTGTAATGTGTGAAAAGTCGTGTACACGAGGTGACGAGTGTGTACACGGGCTAAATATGAAAGATTATGTTTTAAATTGTGTAGATCATTGTTGCGCATTAATTAAATTATTTTATTTTGTTATATTCTTCATTATTGATTTAATGTTTATATTTTTTTAAATTGTTTGACCTTTTCCTGCTAATTATTATTTTTTGTTTAATTGAAACTTGATTTCTTTTATACTGTGCATTATTTGAAGGTTGATTTTCTTTAAATTAAATATTATTAATATGAAGTATTTGACATTTTTAAATTTGATATTGAAGTAACGTATTAAAATTTTAAAATATTATTTTCCTGAATTATTTATTCTTGAATATTTTCGTAAGATTATTTTTTTTTTTGGATTATTCTGGCATGAACCGTGAGCTCTTTATTATTGAAAACTATTGTTGTTGATTTTTTTGTGGAAAAATTAAAATATTGGGCACTTGAAGTGCAAATTGTGATATATTGTGATATTGATATGCATGCGGTGGTATAAGGTCTGGGTGTTGAAACGCATGCGGTGAAATAAGGGTGGCTTGATACGCGTGGCTAGTAGGGGAACTACTAGAAGTCATGCGGTGTGATAAGGGTGGCTAAAATGCGGGATGCTATTTCGGGAAAAAAATATTTTCTTTAAATAAATTGTGAAGGCTCCCGCGGTAATATAAGAAAATGAGATATTGTGAATTTATTTATGATTTGGGACTACGAGGCAGTACCTCGGGAGTGCCCTTGTTGATATTGATTTATGGCCATAGTTGCTTTTGATTAGTTGTTATGATTTTCATAAAGTTGAAGGAAATTCTGTTTTGATTCCACGAGATATTATTTGCAATTATTTGGTGTCATTAAATGTGACATACTATTTGATTTATTTCCAATGTCATTTTATTTTACTACATTGATAAACATTTTACCATGTTATTATTATATTCTAGTAGGGCCTCACCTGACATCGTCACTACTCTACCGAGGTTAGGCTTGGCACTTACTGGGTACCACTATGGTGTACTCATACTATGTTTCTGCACATCTTTTTGTGCAGATCCAGGTACATTTTACCAGCTTAGATGCCAGTGAGTTACCTGCGCACGGAGACTTCGAGGTATATCTGCCAGCGTCCGCAGACTCCGGAGTCCCCTTCTATCATTTTATATTGCTTCCTTATATTTTATTTAGACTTTGACATATAGAGACATTGAGAATAAATTCTTAGAAGCTTGTGACTTATTTCTACCGGGTTTTGGGAGTTGAAATTGTTTGAATTGTAGTTTATTTATTTCAGATATTTATTATTATTCCGCATTGATAGGCTTACCTAATCTTAGAGACTAGGTGCCATCACGACATCCTACAGAGAAAATTTGGGGTCGTGACAGCCACCAAAAGGCATGAAGTTAACTCAGAATATTTCTTAAAGCCCTTTTCACGGTATTGCTGCTGTAACACCATATTTGAGGCATGAAAAATGGAAAGAGTCTTTTCCAGCATGTCCTCATCATTCATAGGTTCCCCACATAATTTTAGTTGGAAAATTATTCTATATATAGCAGAATTATATTCACTTATGGTCTTATAATCTTGAACCCGTAAGTGCATCCACTCACGACGAGCTCTTGGCAATACCGTGGCCTTTAGATGGTCATATCGTTCCTTCAAACTAGTCCATAATTGAAATAGATCTTTCAAGGTTAAATATTCACTTTTTAACCCTTCATTGAGATAATGGCGAAGGAAAATCATGGCTTTCGCCTTATCCTGACTTGATGCTTCATTTTCTTCTTTAATAGTGTCACCAAGACCTTTAACGTCAAGGTGAATTTCAGCATCAAGTACCCATGGCAAATAGTTATTCCCAGAGATGTCAAGTGCCATAAATTCAAACTTTGACAAATTCGACATAGTGAAAACTATCATAGAAATAAGTGAATTAGAATGACAAGAATTATTATCAATTCAGTGCAGTACATAATCGTGTATTAATATTCTATATGTAAAATTATCAAACAAATAATTATATGCAGTGCGATGATAAATTAGTGTTTAATATTATCCACAAAAACTTTAGACATATAAGTATATTTTCATAGAATAAATAAGTTCAATTAATATGTACTAGTATAATTTTGTTCTACTTAGAATACGTTTCAATAAGCTAAGTAGGCATAAAACTAGATGATATCAATTCTGACAAGTTTCAACATTCAATACGATTCATCTAATAGTTCAATTGTTAATTTCAAAGTCATTAATTAGTTTGTACACTTAGGTGATAAATTTATTGAAGACACATTTAAACCTTTTGAAAATTTTGCACGAATTCCTTCTAAATGCATATTCTGTTAGAATATTTGGACGGGCGCTTAATTAGTCTAATTATTGTAATTCAATTTTAATACTTATTTATTTATGTGTAGGATTAAACTTCTTCGTAGTTTATATAATGAAATAATAATTTAACTGAAACCTATTATTTTCATACCAATGCAATTATTATAATCGTATTCAAAATAAGTAATGCATATGGTAATTAAATTGCAGGTTAAAGAAGATCCCAATAGAAACGTTATAAACATAGGAATGTATACCTGAATCAGAAAAGAAACTGACTACCTCTTTTAGGAAGAAGATAAAATTCGGATGAAGCAGACAACCTCACTTGGTTAGAACCTCGTGCTGATGACGTGTTATAAAATAAATATTATAATTATAAACTAAAGCACCAAAAGAGAAGAAGACAAGAATAGAGAAGAGATGTAGAGAGGAGGAGAGAATTTTTTCTTATTTCAAGTATGCTTCTTATGTATATTCCATAGGAGAATAACATCCTATTTATAAGTTACAAATCTCTTCTCAAGTTACATGTATTAATGAACTCATTCGTTTGGTATTGAATTTGTGAAGAGAACATCTACATCTACATACATTGAAAGTGACATCCACGGATTTATAACAGAAAAAGTATAGTACAATGTATAATCAACTCTCTTGTCCTTTCCATTGTTTTTGTTCGCAGCAACAATACCCATTTTTTCCTCGTCTGTAGTTATCAAATTCACACAAATCAAAAACTCTACAATCTATTGGAATCAAAATATGGAGAAGTTTTGGGATGATAAAGGGGATTAATAATATCAGAAAATGGGAAGAAAAAAAAGGTAGTCAATTTTCATGAATAAAAAATTTAGTGGAAAGGGAAAATAATTTTACGATTACAAGTGGAAGAGTATGATCTTAATAGTTTCTGAATTTGGATATTGCAAGATCATCGAATATTGAAAAGAGGAAACATTGATAAATTTGAAATAGGTTGAATAGTAAACTAATTTAATTTCCCTATTTTATTGCCCTAACTTGGGGAAAGAAATATCTTTTAAGTGAGGAAGAATCTTAAGAAAAAAAAGACTTTAGGATATGAAAAGTTATACATAATTTATTTAAAAAGATTAGATTTTAAAATAAATTGTATGAAAAATAATTTTGTAAAAGCAATTGTATGGAATATAAATAAATCTTTAAAGAGTTGTATTCCACGTAAATTCATCAACAAGTAATAAGACTAGCAGCCCATATTAGTTATAAACGCTAAATAAACGTATTTTATTTAAATGTAGTTTCACGGGGCAACTTGTATTTTGGACCTTGAAAAAACCTCAGAGTTCCACTTATTCACTAAAATATGTGATGGCAATTGATGTAATAAGTTAGAAAGGTGGGGGCAACAAAGATGTTGATTAAAGCAGACATGGCCTGACAATTGGGCCTTGAAAATGCGTCAAAAGTTTTCTTTATTTAGTAAACTGATGGCATTCAACGTAATTATATAGAAAATGGCAAATATATTATAGTTAAAGCAGGCATGTCTATGAAGTGCTGTCTGCTTCAGCTGCTCTTAGGCACTTCTTATATAAGAGAATATAACGTAAGTGGAATTACATGGAAAAGATTTAAATCAGCAGATACAATATCATCACTACCACTCTCTAGTTAGCCAAACTTATGTCAGCATATTTGATTGATTTGATGCAAAGAGATGAGATCAACTGTAGCTAAGTTGACATGAAGACTTTTGAGTAAAAGGTTTAGGCATCTGCACCATTTATTTACACCAAAATGGGATTGGTGCAACTTAACTTCAACTCATTATAATATTTTTTAAACCAAAAAATAATATTCCTTTTATATTCTTTTCTCTTCTATATTAGTATGTTATTTTCTTTTATTTAAATTTATTTTTTTATTTCATAAAACAAATCCTTATTTTTTTTCTTTTTTACATATTCATCCCATATAATTTATATTTCTTTCTTATACTTATAACCATTTAGTATAAATTTAGTTTAATTTATACATAAATATTCAACTTTCAGGTTTAATTTATACAATTATAACTTATAACAAAATTAACCTATGGATTTCATATAAAAATAATATATACAAAAATTAATTGATAAAAATTATACACCAAAATTAAGATGTAAAATTAATATTATAAAAATACTACATAAAAGGTATAAGTAATTATAAAATTTATAATATATTAAATTAAAAGTGTTATATAATAAAATATAATAATAATAATAATAATAAAAAAATATTAATGAATAGTAATGATATTGATGAATAGTGCTATTCACACATCAAAATGGTGTAAGAAATATTGTTGGGTTGGAGCACTAAGACAACAAATCTTAAACGAAAAGAGCATTTGACATAAATATAGCCTACTATCAATAATCTTAAAAAGAATGGGGAAAAAACGATATTTGCTTAGGTAATATTCTTGTATTCTACTCTACTGTTCTTTTCCTTCAATTATAGACAAACAATTAAAAAGAAAACATACATAATTAAGTCCAAAAGTGATTGATTTTCAGGCCATCCTAAAAAGGCTAGTTAGTTTTTCCGACAATCTTTATTACTAGCATATCACATGGAGCACAATGAACTTGCAAGGTAGAGAAAAACAAAAGATAAATATCCTTCCTTGCACATCCATTAAGTAAGTCACCAAAAAACATTAGTTCAGTAAATTACTTGACTGAAAGATCATTTATCTCTCCTCTTTAATCTATCCACAGGAACTTTTTAAAATTTGTTCAGTTATTTATTAGACAAGGACAATTTTGAAAACAAATCATTAATACCTTAATTGTTGTTAAACAAATTACTTATTTTGAACCAAATTAAAAAGACTAGAATTTTTTTTATATGGGACGAGGTGGAGTATATTTCAAGCAAACAATCAACAAAGGTTTTAATTCCAAATTAATTGAGGTTACTGTATGATTTCTCTAAATATATGTAATTCATATTCTGATACGGACAGCAAAAGAAAATCAATCAATGTATACCAATTCCTAATACATGATCAATTTGACAAGTTCCCAAACTTTAGTCCTTTCAAACTCATATGAAGCGACATTGCAACATTAAACTAGTTCCAATATCGTTTTCAAGCGTTGGATAAGCTTTCCGTAGCAACATCGGATCCGCCTTCATTTCTCTTGTGTTGTCCAATTTGGTGAAATAAATTGACATTTTTCTAAAAAGTAGTTTCTATGTTCGTGCGTTGCACGTAGATATTTAAATATTTATATGAACGTACACAAATTAAAGTTTTTAAAACTTATGTACAAGCAGAAAGATTGACAATCAACATCTTATTTGGTTGATCGATATATTTATTTTTGCTAGTTAAGATAGCTCTTTCAATCTTATTTTGAAGAGCTTGTACTTTTATTAATGATGGAAGTATATTAAGTAAATTTCAGCACTACTATTACCATTGGACTTAAACCAGCTAATCGGAGACGGACAAAGTCATCTCTAATTTTATGTTCATCTTCGTGAAGTTGTTCTTACTCGCATTTTTTTTATGAGCCGTCCATTTGATGCTATAAGTATAATTTTATCGAGTTAATATTTATAGTCTATTCTCATTAATTTTGAAACTACTGGTAGTATTTGACAGAAATCATCTTCAAAAATTATTTTTCTTGCACAAATGGTTCATCAACATACATTGTATCTATAAATCTCATGACAACTTTATTTTTTTATTGTTTGACGGTTCACCATAGATGCTTCACCCCAGATTATTAATTCTGTGTTTCTTGTTAATTTAGTAGCATCGCCCTACTATTTCTTATTTATGACAGTTGTCTCTGTCACGCCCTAAAACTACATGACCGGCACCCAGTACTCTACCAGACCCGAGTGAACCATCCCATAGATTAATACACATCTATATGCCTAATAGGAGGATGCGAAAGCCTCTTCAATTACAATCATTTTAAGATATACGACAAAACATGATTAATTTTTTTAATTAAATATTTTTCCTTTGAAGGCAAAGCTTCATAAAGATAAAAGAAAGTTTCATTCATGCACGCCATATAAGTAACCATGGGATTACAACCCAAAATGAATACTACTATTTTTTATGGAATCTCTATGACACGGAATAGAATAGTCAACCAAGGCATAACTTGGTGGCTCAAAAGGATAATAATATAATAAAGTCCTCCACGAATACTAGCATGGAGTCTCACCAAATAACGTAAACGGGAAATGTAGAGCTGCCCTATCCACGCGGCCCAAGCTGCTCAGGTTCAATCCTTGAAAATAGAAATGGAAATGTGGCCGAAAGGCCTAAGCTCCACATACCTAGTACGAATCATGAACCGGTCCCCCCAAAAAATAGGACAAGATTTAAGAAGATAAAAGATATGCAATAACAATTGATATCGAGAAAGAAGCCTTCATATCAATTAACAATTTAGAAAGTAAAATAAAATAATATAGTAAAACATATTTTAAAGTCTTCCTTTAGCATTGATCTTTGCAAAATCATGTTAGATTTTTTATTTACCGGGAGCACTAAACCATCACCGACACAAAAGAAGGTCAACTAAGTTATGTACCTAGCGGCAAGTATCATATATCCTACTTGCTCAGGTCGTCTTATCGTTGTGCTGCACGAATCGACTCAGTCATGCTAATAAAGTAGCACAGTAGTACCCCTAATGGGAATTACTCTGCCCCCAACTGTAAGGTAGGTTATACGCCTACACCGTCACGTGTAGTTTCATGACCAAATGAGGAAAAGTATCCAAGGTCAATCTCGGTGAATTTAAGTAACTTCCAAAACCTTTATATTTATCAATGATGATTTTTATAGCCAAATCAACTATTTGAGAATAGTTAAATTCAAGATATTTCACAACTCATGTATTTCCATTTTAAAAAAAATACTACAAGTGTATTCCCTATTTATTTAGTTTTTTAAAATTAAGATGAAATATTTCAAGAAAATAATATTCATAGCACTTACATCTTTTATGATGCAAGAATGGTACAATCCCAACTCGCTCGTCCCCATAAGTTAGGACTCACGTTTGAAAACTCAATTTAATCGTGTTTTGATATGAGTATAGAAAAAAGTTCTGAGGGTAGTAAGTTTCAACGTACCTCAAATTGCTTCCAACCTTACCCCCAAATGATCCAATAATGCCAACGAGTCACAATCTACATATACGAACTCACATAATTCAAGAACGCATCACAACGATACCAACTAAATCAACTAAGTATCTAACACTTAAGTCCAATTTCATAAATTTAACAAAAATCCTCATTTCATCATTTGAAGGTCAATCCTTGAATTTTAACTCCAACTCATTCATTAAACTTGTTATGGGATCTAGTCGTTCCACTAAAAACTCAAAATAATATCGTTCAAATAAGACCCAACACTATTCATCATCTTTACCAATCAACTCTTCAATTTCAAGACTAACTTCTAGGGTTTTATGAATAGATGGTTTAAATACAAATCTAACTTCATAAATATACTCTACTACGCCCATGGAGTATAGTACATAAGATTGGAGTGAAGAAATTACCTCTTTGTCAAACCCTAAAAGTTTCAAGATTTGAGTTTCTTGAAATGTCCTTGAGATTATCTTCAAAAATCTATGAATCTCACGATGTTGGAGGGTTAAGAAATGTAATAAATGAACCAAATCTATCAAAGAAAGGCATTTAATTCCTACCTTGAAGATGTATTAATGGTAAAGAGCTCCTCATTCTCTCTAATCCCCAAGACAAAGTCCAAAATAATATAATTTCTCTCTCTACGAAATGCATATAAAAATTCAGCTGTGGGTTTTAAATTTCGGGTGCTGAGTTGCACGCCTTATCTGCACTTCACTGTCTTACGCTGAGTTCCAATTTATTCCATCACTGAATCAACATTTTGGTCTTCAACTTTAATCATTCCATTTCGCACTTAATATGCTTGCTTTTTGTCTTTCATAATTACTTCCATTATTCCCTTATTTTTGCTATTTAATTAATTTCCTTGCCCCCCCCCTCCCCCCTTATATCCTTGTCTCTTTGTTGTACAATTTTTCTAGTTTTCTAAATCCTTTCTCGTTGCCAACTAAAGGCTAGGATTCTAAATCCTTATTTTTTTATTAAATTCTAACTCTTCAAATTGGTTACATACTATTGAATTCTCAAAATTTCAGTACTTATGACATAGAAACTTGATATACTCCAAATGCATTTGATGACCTTGTAACCTCCACTAATTCAATGATTAACTATCGACATTATCCCTAAGCATTCCAATAACTTTGTTCCACTTGAATAATCATGTAACTCAGATTTAATTACATTGCATTCTCAAACTCAAAATTAGTAGGAATTAACTAAAAGAATTTACTGGGCTTTACATTCTCCCCCACTTAGAAACATTCGTCCTCGAATGTAAATTCTTAGTCGTGTTAAAGTCTGAGAGAGTAATCTCTAAGCCTTTTGCTTACTCCTTAACTCTTTTAAAGCTTTGAAATTTTACTAACTCTTCAAATTTTTAAAAATTTTGGCTGAGTTTCCTTCATTAATAGGCTTATTCCAAAATTTTAACCTCACAACGAGCCATAAGAATACAATATAAAAGGCCCTACATGGCTCTACTCATCACAGCTACCTCAGTGAATGCATCCACGACTTCATATATCTTCAGACACCAGTACATAACCTCTCCCAATATCACAACATAATATTATTACCATAAGACAAGTCCAACAACCATGTGCAATTGATAAATCAATCAATCACTTTCCCCATGGAAGTAAATTATGATAAACTCTAAACTCAAAATTTCTAAAAAAAAAAATAGTCATACTTGAAGTCGTGAATAAGTGTGGATATCAGATTTTTATATCTTCCTTGTCCTCCCAAGTAGCTCTCTCGACGTCATGATTACGCTATAACACTTTAACTGAAATTATGTCCTTAGTCCTCAACCTATGGACTTGCCTATCAAGAATCTCAACAGGTTCTTCATCATAAGTTAAGCCGTCATTTATTTCTACTACCTCCGGTGAGATGATGTGAGCAGGATCGGGCACATACCCCCGTAGCATCAATACATGAAAACTAGGATGAACCAAAGTCATCGATGCAGGTAAATCCATCTTATAGGCTACTTCCCCAATCCTTTTTATGATATGGACCAATGAATCTAGGACTTAGCTTGCCCTTCTTCCCAAATCTCATAACGCCCTTCATTGGAGATACTTTCAAGAGCACTTGATCACCCTATTTAAACTCTAACTTACGTCGATGTGCATCTGTATAGCTTTTTTATCGACTCTGAGCAGTCTTAAACCGTTATTGAATCAAAGCCACCTTCTCTAAGGCATCATGTACAAGATCGGGACCAAGTAGTCCGACCTCCGTCGGCTCAAACCATCCAATAGGTGATCTACAACGTCGTCCGTACAAAGCCTCATATGGAGCCATCTAGATACTAGCATGATAGTTATTATTGTAGGCAAATTCGATCAGAGGTAAGTGTTCATCCTAATTCCCACCAAAATCAAGGACACAAGCCCGCAACATATACTCAAGCATCTGAATAGTTCTCTCAGCTTGTCCGACAGTCTGTGGATGAAAAGCGGTACTCAAATTGACACTTGTACTCAATCCCTCTTAAAAGGACTGCCAAAAATGAGCAGTAAATTGGGCCCCTTTATCAGATATAATGGAAGCTGGAATATCGTGAAGTCTGACAATTTCTTTTAAGTACAACTTAGCGTACTGTGGTGTGGTGTCAGTCATCTTTACCGGTAAGAAATGTGCCGACTTTGTAAGTCGGTCTACAATCACCCAAATAGAGTCATGCTTAAAGCGGGTGTGAGGCAAACCCACCACAAAGTCCATATTAATCATCTCCCACTTCCAAAGTAGAATCTCAATATTTTGAGCCAACCCACCAGGTCTTTGATGCTCAGCTTTTACTTGATGGCAATTTAAACATCTAGCCACGAAGTCTGAAATATTTTCCTTCATTCAATTCCACCAATAGACTTACCGCAAGTCCCTATACATTTTTGTGGACCCTGGATGTATAGAATATTTTGAGCTGTGTGCCTCAGCCATAATTTTATTATGAAGTCCATCAATATCTGGCACGCACAAGCGACCGTTCATCCTCAACATCCCATCCTCGTCAAGAGAAAATGCGAGGATATCTTTAGATTGTACACCATTTCGAATATCCACCAAATTTGGATCTTCAAATTACTTAGCCTTGACATGCTCAATAAGAGAGGAACGTGCTATGGGACAAATAGAAATCTCTTTAGCTATCGGTAAATGCACCAAAGTACCTCTTGACTTTTGGCTTAGCACGTCGGCTACCACATTCGCCTTTCCCGGATGGTAATGAATGCTTAAATCATAATCCTTCAATAGTTCTAACCATCTCCTTTGCCTCAAGTTTAATTCCCTCTGCTTGAATATGTATTGCAAGCTCCAAGTCATGGTCGGATAGTTCTTCTCATGGATCTTCAACTGTCTAGAAGCATAAGCGATAACCTTACCTTTTTTGCATCAAGACACAACCCAACCCAACTCTAGAGGCATCACAGTGAACCATAAAGTCACCCAAACCTGTTGGCAACATCAATACCGGCACCGTAGTCAATCCAGCTTTCAACTCTTGAAAACTTTTCTCGCAAGCATCTGACCACTGAAACTTCGCAGCTTTCTGTGTCAACTTGCTTAACGGAGATGCAAGAGTAGAAAAGCCTTCAACAAACCGCCGATAGTAACTCTCTAATCCCAAGAAACTACGGATCTCTATCAGTGTAGTTGGTCTAGGCCAACTCTTAACCACTTCAATCTTTTGAGGATCAACCTTAATGCCTTCATGAGATACCACATGGCCCAAGAATGCCACAGATTCAAACCAAAATTCACACTTAGAGAGTTTGGCATATAACTCATTCTTCAAAAGCGTCTGCATCACTATTCTCAAATGATTGGCATGTTCCTCTTGACTTCGCGAATAGACTAATATGTCATCAATGAAAACAATCACGAATTTGTCAAGAAATGGTTTGAAAACCCGATTTATTAAATCCATAAAGGTTGCGGGTGTATTTGTTAGCCCAAATGACATCACCAAAAATTTATAGTGCCCGTAGCGGGTCCAAAAAGCCATTTTAGGAATATCCTTCTCTCGAATTTTCAACTGATGATGCCCCGACCTTAAATCAATCTTCGAGAAGAGCTTTGCCCCTTGCAACTAGTCAACCAAGTCATCTATTCGAGGTAATGGATACTTATTCTTGATGGTCACTTTGTTAAGTTGCCTGTAGTCAATACACATCCTCAAAGAACCATCTTTCTTTTTCACAAACAACACTGGCACACCCCAAAGTGATACACTAGTTCTAATAAACCCTTTATCCAGTAAATCTTTCAATTTCTCCTTCAATTCTCTTAACTTGACTAGAGCCATTCGGTACAGGGGAGTATATGTCGGTTGCGTACCTGGCACCACATCTATCCCAAGTTCGATAACCCCGATCTGGTGGAATACCCGAAAGCTCATCAGGAAAAACATCAGGAAACTCATTAACAATTGGCACATACTGAATGCTTGTTACCTCCGCAGTTATGTCAATGACTCTGACTAAATGATAAAGACATCCCTTCGTGATCATCTTCTTCTCCTTAAGGTATGAAATAAATTTACCTCGAGGCTCAGCAATATTGCCTTTCCACTCACGAACTGGCTTATTAGGAAACTCAAGCTTGACCACTTTAGCACAACAATCAAGAATGGCATAACACTTGTATAACTAATCCATCCCCATAATCACATCAAAGTCAACCATTTCTACCTCAATGAGGTCTGTCGTAGTCTCTCTATCTTGAATTATAATCACACAACCCTTATAAATGCGGGAGGAAATAACAGAATCTCCCACCGGAGTCGACATAGAAAATGGTTCAAGTAGTTGTTCTGGCTCTATCCCAAAATCCAAAGCAAAGTACGGAGTAACATAGGAAAAAGTAGATCCAGGATCCATAAGAGCATACGCATGTAGAGAAAAAACTATAAGTATACCTTTGATGTCAACATTTGAAGCCTCTGCAGTAGGGTGAGTAGGCATGGCATAGAAACGAGGATGAGTTCCCTAAGAAGTAGCAGCTGTCTGTGGCACCTTTCCTATATTATGCATGTTATGGGCCCCATTACCCCTAGGTGAGGGTGATGCAGCTGAAGTAGTAGCCATAGAAGGCGTCAGGTGAGCTCTCAAAACCATGTTGTCCGTTAGGGCAAAACTTTCGGATATGACCCGTCAACCCGCAACCATAGCACGGACCACGGGGTCCCCTGGTAACACTAGGATGATGATGATGAGAACCCACACTACTCTAACCCTGCTGTGCAGTACGATGCTCACTCTGAACGGACCTAGACTGGCCTTCTTGTCCGGAACTGTATGCCAATGGAGGGCTACTGAAAGTTGTCTGCATCCTAGACTACGGTGGGCCAGATGATCCTCTGTTGTTCTGCCCCTGCCCGAACTAGGCATCGCACTAAAAGTGCCAAAATTCTGAGCCTTTTTGTTCTGCTCCCTATTGGCCCTCTCTTCCTGATGAATCCTCTCGAGATCCATTGCTATATCTACAAAGTCAATAAAGATAGTGTTTCTTCTCCCACTAGCCGTATCTTTTTTGATGCCCAGAATCAAGCCACGATCAAAGCGATCAATCTTCTCATCCTCGGTGAGGATGAGGTGGGGAGCATAACGGGATAACTTCTCTAATTTGATGCTATACTCAAGGACGGTCATGGTATCCTGCTTTAAGGTCTCAAATAATATCGTAAGGGTGGCTCTCACTCCTGGTGGTAACCACTTCTTAAAGAAGATCTTCTTAAATTCTGCCCAAATCATTAGAGGTGCATCCTCCGGTCGACTTTTCTCTACCCCTTTGAACCAGAGGTTAGCAATGTCTTTCAACTGGTAGGCTTCCAATCGAACCACCCGATAGTCTTTAACTCCCAGCAAAGTAGTAGGTTTTCTCAACTACCTCCAAGAAGTCCTAAGGGTCTGCACTGGGATCTGTACCAATGAAAACTGGCGGCTCAAGTCTCACAAATTTCATGGCCAACTGTGCCATGTCCTTAACCGCTGGTGCTCTCATCCCTCCTTGTTGGAGTGCCTGAATACCCACTTGAGGGTTTTGTTGGGTCTGCATATCCATGTGGTAAGCAAAAGTATCCATAGCCTTTCTAATATCAGTGAGGGTCTTTTCCAAGTGATTTGGTTCTGGAGGTGGAGTAGGTGCCTCATCAACTTCTTCCTCGAGCTCCTGGACCATCCTTGGAGCCATTGGAACTGGCGCAGTCCGTGCTCTTGCAGCCTTCGGAGGTCGTCCCCTAGGTCTAGCGGGTACCCCTCCCAAAGCTGCATCAGGTATAGGAGCAGCTTCCCGATTCAAATTATTGCCACGCGTGTTCACCATCTTCTGCCAATTGATATAGCGCACGAGTTAGTAAATATTTCTTAGTTCTATTGCACGATTCTAGAATAAGAAGAAAGAGTGAAGTATTCTTATAATGTCCATATAGCCTTCTCGATATAAGAGTGGTACACAACATACCAATAAAGAGAACTCTACATGACACGATTCCATAGACTTCCTAGAACTCGAATTAGAATCTAGGGCTCTGATACCAAGTTTATCACGCCCTAAAACTACGTGACTGGCACCCGGTACTCTACCAGACCCGAGTGAACCATCCCATAGATTAATACACATCTATATGCCTAATAGGAGGATGCAAAAGCCTCTTCAATTACAATCTTTTTAAGATATATGACAAAACATGATTAATGTCTTTAAGTAAATATTTTTCCTTTGTAGGCAAAGCTTCATAAAGATAAAAGAAAGTTTCATTCATGCACGCCATGTAAGTAACCATAGGATTACAACCCACAATGAATACTACTACTGTCTATGGAATATCTATGACACGAAATGGAATAGTCAACCGAGGCATAACCTGGTGGCTCAAAAGAATAGTAATATAATAAAAGTCCTCCACGAATACTAGCGTGGAGTCTCACCAAATAACGTCAATGAGAAATGTAGAGTTGCCCTATCCACGCGGCCCAAGTTGCTCAGGTCCAGTCCCTGAAAATAGAAATAGAAATGTGGCCGAAAGGCCTAAGCTCCACATGCCTAGTACAAATCATGAATCTTTCCCCAAAAGAAAATAGGACAAGATTTAAGAAGATATAAGAAATGCAATAACAATTGATATCAAGAAAGAAGCCTTCATATCAATTAACAAATAAGAAAGTAAAATAAAATAATATGGTAAAACATATTTGTCATGACCCCAATTTCCCTCCGTAGGATATCGTGATGGCAAGCCTATCAATTATGCGGAATACAAAACTGAAACTCAAATCTCAACATATAAAATAAATCAAATCGCAATTTAAATAGTTACAACTCTCAAAAATCGGTAGAAATAAGTCACAAACTTCTAAGAATTTATTCTAAGTGTCTCTATACATTAGAATCTAAAGAGAATAAGGAAAGTAACACAATAAGGATAGAAGGGGACTCCGAGGTCTGTGGACGCTGGCAGATATACCTTGAAGTCTCCATGTGTAGCTAGTTCACTGATACCTGGTCTATTAGGAAGTACCTGGATCTGCACAAAACGATATGCAGAAGCGTAGTATGAGTACACCACAGCGGTACCTAGTAAGTGCCAATCCTAACCTCGGTAGAGTAGTGATGAGGTCAGGTCAGGCCCTACTGGAATAATAAAAGACAGGGAGAAAAATTTAACAATATAATAATAATAATAATAATAATAATAATAATAATAATAATAATAATAATAATAATAATAATAATAATAATAATGATAATGGGGATGAATCAAGTAAGCAGTATGTCACAATTTAACTTCACAGAAAAAGGACAAATAATACCTTGCGGAAAGAAAATAAAAATTTACAACTTTAAAGAAATCACCAAAATAACCAAAGGTAAATGCAGCCATAAAGAAATATCAATAAGGGCACTCCCGAGGTATCGCCTCGTAGTCCCAAATTAGAAATAAATTCACAATATCTCATTTTCTTATATCACTGCAGGAGCCTTCACATTTAATTTTAAAGAAAATATTTTTCCCGAAATGTAACGACCCGACCGGTTGTTTTGAGCCCTAGTGCATCGTTCGGCAGTTTGAGGCCCTGAGCAGCTTCACTTCAGGTATTATGACTTATACACGTGGTCGGAATTTAATTTCGGGAAGTTCGGATTTGATTTGGAAAGAAAATTCTAATTTCCGAAGTCTTAAGTTGGAGAAATTGATAAAAGTGTGATTTTTGAGTAAACAACCTCAGAATCGGGATTGGAAGGTTCCAACAGGTTAGTATGATGATTTTGGACTTGGGCGTATGTCCGGATCGGGTTTTGGAGGACCCAAGAGCATTTCGGCGCCTATTATGGAAGTTGGCATTTTGGAAGAATTTTCTAAATTTGGGTTGAAGTGCATTTCAATGTTACTGATGTCCGTTTGGGATTCCGAGCCTGGGAATAGCTCCGTATGGTGATTCTGGTATTGGGAGCGCATCCGGATGTGGATTTGGAGGTCCGTAGGTCATTTTAAGGTCATTTGGCGAAAGCTGAAATTTGAAGGTTTTTGAGGAGTTTGACCGGGAGTGGACTTTTTTATATCGGGGCCGGATTCCAATTCTGGAAGTTGGAGTAGGTCTGTAATGTCAAATGTGACTTGTGTGTAAAATTTGAGGTCAATCGGACGTGGTTTGATAGGTTTCAGCATCGAATGTAGAAGTTTGAAGTTCTAAAATTCATTAAGCTTGAATTGGGGTGCGATTCGCGATTTTGATGTTGTTTGATGTTAGTTAAGGCCGCGAACAAGTTCGTATGATATGTTTAGACTAGTGTGGACCTTTGGTTTGGAGCCTCGAGGGCTCGGGTGAGTTTTGGACGTGTTCGGATGGTTGATAAGGCTTCAATTTTCTGGTTTTTCTTTGCTGGTGTCTCAAGTATCGCAAATGCGAGAATTGGTTTGCATTTTCGAGAAAGACTTCGCAATTGCGAAGAAGCCTGATCTGGGCAGGAATCGCATTTGTGAGATTTTCAGTCGCATTTGCGAGCTTTTAGTCGCATTTGCGACCTTGGCAGTGGGGAGCTCAGCTTTGCATTTGCGATGATTTTGTCACATTTGTGGCTTGTGCATTTGCGAACCAGGTGTCGCAAATGCGACATCTGCGACCTGTGCAATAGCTTTTAATGCAGGACTTAGCTCATTCCCCTCATTTTTCACTTGGACTTAGGCGATTGTTTAGAGCATTTTGAGAGGGGGTTCAATCATCATTAATAGGTAAGTGATTTCTTCTAGTTGTGAGTTAAATACAAGGTTTATACATGGATTAAGACATGAAAATTTGTAGAAATTTGGGATTTGAAGAAAAACCTAGAAACTGATTTTTTGGATTTTGACCACGAATTTGGGCATGGAATTGAGAATAAATTATATATTGAAGCTCGTAATGCTATGGGTAGTGTTTATCTTTGAACATTTATGGAATTCGGGCACATGGGCCCGAGGGTTGCTTTATCAATTTTTCGAGCGGAGTTGAAAATTATTATAAATTGATTAATTATGAGTATTAGAGTATATTTTGATTGGGTTGCATCGTATTTGACTAGTTTTGGAGCGTTGGGCATTAGTTTGAGTTTTGGAAGGGCTTGGGAGCCGGTTATGGAATTTCGGAGGGAGGTAAGTCTCCTTTCTAACCTTGTAAGAGGGAATTAACCCTATAGGTGAACTAAATTATTATGTGCTTCTATTTGTGGGGACTACGTACGCACGAAGTGACGAGAGTCCATACGTGGCTACTAGCTATGCCTATGTCTGGGTAATTTTAGTCTTACATCATGACTTGTGGGTATTAATATTGATTTGTGTTTATTGTTTGTCTTGAGAAGGAGCGGGATTGAGTTTGCTTATTAAATGTTTTGAAAGGAGTTGAAACTGAGGAAAAATTGAGATCTTAAAAGTTTTCATTTGAATTTCGTATTTTGAAAAGAATGGAAGAATACTATAATAACTTAAGAAATCTCTGTGTAATCGCGTCGCAAGTATGATCCGCGAGCGGGGTAATTCCTTAAATTTATATTTGACCGCGTCGCATGTATGATCCGCGAGCGGGGTAATAGATGCATCTATGGTTCGCGCCGTTCGACCCTCGACAATGCACAGTTTACATTTATGCTGGATTGGGCCGAACGTCCTCGGTGGTATTTATGTGTGATAATAGAACATGAAGTTCCTTTTATAACTAGTATAAATTCTTTATTTGAAAGCTCATTTGTTTAAAATGAAGGAAGGGATTTAGGTTCTTAAATATGTTGATGAATTGTTCAGTTATTTCTTGTTCTGAGTTTTATGGTTATATATATCTTGCTTAATTAGACTTTCATATTATCATATTGTTGGCCCTTAGTAAGTGTCGAAGTCGACCCCTCGTCACAACTTCTTCGAGGTTAGGCAGGATACTTACTGGGTACGCATTGATTTACGTACTCATGCTACACTTGCTGCACATTTTTGTGCAGGTGCATATATGCCTAGTGGCCTTATGGGCGCAGAGGCGCGATTATTGTAGGGATTTACGTGAGCTGCATTCCATATTACGAGTCCACAACCAACAGAGTCTCCTTCAGAGTATTTATAGTTTCCTGTCCAATTTGTGTTCCGGACAGATGTTGTATTTTATTTTATATTCATAGTTGATGCTCATGCACTTGTGATACCTGGTTTTGGATGATTATGGGTTGCACTGTATTGGAACTTTTAAAGATATTATTATTTATTTTGTAAACTTCATTTTTTACTATTTAATTGAAGGAAATATGATTTTAGAAATATTAGAAACAAGAACCGAATTAAGTATTTATTTTTGGCTTGCCTGACAGTGGTGTCCGGCGCTATCACGACCCTTATATATTTTGGGTCGTGACAACATGGTATCAGAGCACTAGGTTCATTTAGGTCTCACGAGTCCTGAGCGAGTCTAGTAGAGTCTTGCGGATCGGTACAAAGACGTCTGTACTTATCTTCGAGAGGTTACAGGACTGTTAGGAGCACTTCCCTTCTTGATTCCTTTTCGTGCGATTCGATTCCTTTGAGGCTTATGCCTTCATTCCTTTCCTATTCAGTCTTATGCGACGTGAAGCGCTTGTTACAAATTAGGAATCGAGGAATTTTAATGGTACTACAGATGTGGTGCAGGATGTTTCTCCCTGCGTATTTGTTTGGCTATTATCGTCGCCTCGCGGAAGGTCGTTCTGCCATTGTAGCTCAAAGTCAGCATTACCTAAGGTTTCGAGATTTGGCATTGATTTTTATGACGATTCGTGCATTGCTATCGCACCGTGTTTATGTAATAGAAGGATGCTTGTCTATGCGTCGAAGCAGTGAATGACTTGGAAAGAGGGTTACTTAGTGCATGATTCAGCGATCCAGTATTTTATTTCCGGCGAATGAAAGGCAATCGAACTATGAATATTCAGGTTTGGGTTGACGGAGTAACGAGACTGGGTATTTCGAGCATGGTGGAATTTTCATCTGTGATGTGGTGTCGTCGCCCTGAATTGAATGTGTTATGTTCGCCAGTATTATGGTCTTCATCAATTTGCCTTCGGGTAGGGTGGTTTGAAACAATGTTAGGGAAGCGGCTGTCAGAGATCGTAGTGTGCGGTGGTTCAGGACTTAATCGGTGGTCCGGGTGTTGAGGGATCAAGGAAGATGATCTTCAAAAAAGTTTAAAGTTGGTAGCGATCTGTTGGTTCAGGTACTACAGAGATGGACTTTGATTTAAGGCAATAACTGGGCAGCGAAGGATAAGGAAGAACATGTGGGAGGTGTCTTGCAGTGGTTTAACTTCTAGAAGGCCAAGTGTGAGAAACAGAAGTCGGGTAATTGCTTAAAGGAGAGGGTTTGACCAAAGTGGGAGAGTGGCAGAGTAGCATGTGGGTCCTGTGGTAGGATGACTATACGCCTTGGGGAAAGTTAGAGTGATTTGGGATTCATGGTGGACAGTGACTAGGTCTACGAGCTTAATTTGGAATATTGGATGCTATATTGAGGAAGATTGGGTGTGACAGGAGGGGGTTGCCTAATATGAAGCAGGATACCACATTACTTTGGATTGGAAGTATTGTCGCACCTTTAGTTGATGTCCATGAGGAGTGAACGGACTTGTACAGCTGGTGAATGAGCATGGGCTCAGGACGATTTATTGGTTTCATGGTAATTGTACTTGGTGCAGTGTTATTGGAAGATGTCGGCATGGAATTTCCACAGGTGGGATATCTCCTGTGTGCAGGTTAGCGGTTGCATGGTGTTGATGAAGCTTCTACGAAGAAATTTACTGGCTATCCACTAAGAGGTCGAATATGTGAATGTGGCTAGTGATTCAGAATGTTCATGAAATGTTTAACATAAGGATTTCGAGGAATTTGGCGGGTTGGTTGTGCAAGATCATGTCAATAGGGGATAAGGAATCTTGGTGGGTTTCAAAGTTATACAATGGTAGCTTCAAGCTAAGTGGGAGAGCCCCCATCGTCTATGATTGGATTGCATAGTTGTCAACTTGTGTGGTTTCTGGTTATCAACGTATTGGTGGGTTATCATGACTAAGGAAAGAGAACATCAGTGGTAATTTGAGCAAAGGATTCGAGAAATGTGTGTTGTAATTGGCCTTATTGATTCATGTTCAGGTTTCGGGAAGACACAAAGTTTATGCTTCGTGGGGATGTGATGTACAAGGAAAAGGAACTTAGTCGGTTGCTTCTTTGAGAGAGTATTCATGTGCTAGCAGGGCCTTGGAGTTTGATCATAATTGGGAACAAGTAAGAGTGGGTGACTCTCAACAATGGTTCTAGTGGGTTCAAAAAAAAAAAATCAAAGAGCGGTGCCTAAGGATTTCGAGTCCGTGGTATGGTTAAGTATCGAGTTTTGGCAGCGGATTATGGAAAAGGGGAATTGGAATATTCTATGTTGTCTACAGTCTGCGGTGCAGCATCGGAGGAACGGGAGAAAATAACTTCGGATTCATGAAAGAATTTTCAGAATAGGTGTACCAGTTGAAGATGCGAATATGCGCATAAGGAGGGTATACGATGGTTCGTGGGTTTTGGAGACAACGTGGTCTCGTGATATAAGGTCACTCAGGATGAGTGCGGATTGGGTTCATGATGTTTTGAATGGAGCTATCATTATTTCTAGGGCAAGTCCCGAGTAAATTAGAAGAAGTGGCTCGGTTGGTAATGGTTGAATTAGCATGGTTATGGCAGTGGCCAGTTTCTCCAGCGTGAAGTTATACATGTAGTTTGTGGTTGTACACTTGGGCTTGAGCGCCACCACAACTTGGTTGATTTGGGATGTATTCGACTCGTATGGCTTTGTTATGTAAAGGAATTTCCGGAAGCGTTATGGCAGTTTAGATTACGACACGAGGTTGTATTTTCTGTGGTTTGGGAATTAGGTTGCATTTTGAATTGGTTCTTCCGAAATGAGCTAAGTAAAGGGTTTTTATATGATGAAGTGTTTATCCTATTAGTGGATCAGGGGTTATTATGGAATTCTGGTACACTCACGTATTGGCATGTTAGGTGCAGTGAGCGGCATGGGAAATTGGAAGCTGAGGATCAAGGTTGCGGTTCGGTGTTGACAAGAATGTCACGAGCTCGGATAAGCAGGGAAGAATTCAGATGTTTAGAGTAAGCTGGTATTGTCCTTAGCATCACCTGAGATAGGTGTCCTGTGTAAGAGGCTTTGTGTACTGATTTGCATCTTCTTTACAGTGTTAGTGTGACCGGTGGTATGGATATGCAGACTTGTTACTTAGTGCGGAAGGTCGTGGGAGCGTATCCCATGGGACGATTGTATAAGTGTGTCATGTAGTAACTTGATTGGTTAAAGATTGGAAACCAAGTACAGGGAGTGTGGTACTATCGCTAATGTGAGAATTTATGCCTAGAGGTCGCTCGGTTCATTTGGTTGTGGAATGTGGAAGTTTGTTCTGGACTTGACGGTTGCCCTTATGTGTCGTGAATAGGTCATTGTGGGCCCTTGTGAGGCTACTTAGTCAAGCATGGTATGATCAGAATCGGTTTGAGGTCCGTGGATGGATCGAAATGAGAATGTGGGCTCTATATCGGGCCGGATGTGCTCATCTCAGCATAGCGTTATTTTTGGGAGGGCCTTCGGGCCTTGGATGTTATTCCTGTCATCAGCTATCCCGTGAAATCTATATTATACCAATTGGGTTGTGAAGTGGTTTGATTATTCACACTCGTATTGAGATCCCGTATGTTTTATGGTATTATGTGAGCAGGATGGCTCTCTAGATACAAGTCATATATCGCACCTTAGTGGCACTTGAGATTTGTAGCGCGTGACGCTACCCGTCTCCCCAGGATTTATATTATGCACTTGGCGTGCTTATGGTCGATATTCGGGCATTTCGTGTGTATGAGCGTTACGGCTCGATGTGTGTCTTCTTTAGATTATTATGTTTAGATCGGGTGGCACGCCGCCACAGATATGTTGATTTGATCGGGTGGCACGCCGCCACGGGTATCATGGTTGGGTCGGGTTGCACGCAGCAACAGTGTGTTATTGAGTACAGTTTCTCATATTTATTATTGTGTGTTTTGCTTCTCATTTCCCGAGGAAGGTTCATAACATCCTTTCGGTTGTTTAATTAGCTACGTGGGTTGAGTAACTCTTTCCAGAGTTCGTTTTTCCTTATGTACCACATTCGAGTTTGTGGATTGTTGGCACATTGTGGTATCCTATGAGACTTTTGGCAGTGTCTGAGGTGGCTTATTGCTTGAGCAGCTTGTACTGGGTGAGATGAGATTATTGGACATGGGATCAGTGCGATAGGATTTATATGAAGCATATTAAAGAGTAAATATTGCTATTCAGTCCAGAATGAGGTAGTGGTCCTTGTCGGGAGGAAAGGCTCCATAAACTGTGTTTCGGCAGGTGGTTATGAGTTCTACCCATCTTCTCTATCGTGGCAATATTGCAAGAGTTGGAACAGGATTTATATAAGTCATGAAGTGTGTTGTGAGCATAAGATTCGTGGGTTTTCGGCTGTTGTTATCAGGTGATGTTATTATGGTCATGTAAATTATGTGGTTCATGGTAAGAATTCAGTAAGGGTATACAATCATGTGTTAGTACATCATGTAGTGATGGATACGGTGTTCATATATTGGAACAGACCTGGTAGAGAATTTCAGATATTGGAATTTGGCACTAAGGCTTATTTGACTAGCAAAAAGGGAGGATTTTTAGGTTTGCTCGAGCAAATGTGCTCAACTGGGTTATGGTAGCACGGGTAGGTGCACAAGGTGTTAAACAACGATTTCAGACAACTCCAGAGCAGTTCTTAGCACGTTCGCAGACAAACGTATGTTTAAGTGGGGGAGAATGTAACGATCCGACCGGTCGTTTTGAGCCCTAGTGTGTCGTTCGGCAGTTTGAGGCCCTGGGTAGCGTCACTTAAGGTATTATGACTTATACGCGTGGTCGGAATTTAATTTCGGGAAGTTTGGAGTTGATAAGGAAAGAAAAGACTAATTTCCGAAGCCTTAAGTTGGAGTAATTGACTAAAGTGTGATTTTTGAGTAAATGACCTCGGAATCGGGATTGGAAGGTTCCAACAGGTTCGTATGATAATTTTGGACTTGGGCGTGTGTCCAGATCGGGTTTTGGAGGACCCGGTAGCGTTTTGGTGCCTATTATGGAAGTTGGCGTTTTGGAAGAATTTCCTAAATTTTGGTTGAAGTGCATTTCAATGTTACTAATATCCGTTTGGGATTCCGAGCCTAGGAATAACTCCGTATGGTGATTCTGGTATTGGGAGCGTGTCCGGATGTGGATTTGGAGGTCCGTAGGTCATTTTGAGGTCATTTGGCGAAAGCTGGAATTTGAAGGTTTTTGAGGAGTTTGACCGGGAGTGGACATTTTGATATCAGGGTCGGATTTCGATTCCGGAAGTTGGAGTAGTTCCGTAATGTCAAATGTGACTTGTGTGCAAAATTTGAGGTCAATCGGACGTGGTTTGTAGGTTTCGGCATCGAATGAGAAGTTTGAAGTTCTAAAGTTCATTAAGCTCGAATTGGGATGCAATTCACGATTTCAATGTTGTTTGATGTTAGTTGAGGCCGCGAGCGGGTTCGTATGATATTTTTAGACTAGTGTGGACATTTGGTGTGGAGCCTCGAGGGCTCGGGTGAGTTTCGGACGTGTTCAGATGGTTTATAAGGCTTCTGTTTTCTGTTTTTTCTTTGCTGGTATCTCAGGTATCGCAAATGCGAGAATTGGTTCGCATTTGCGAGAAAGGCTTCGCAATTGCGAAGAAGCCTGATCTGGGCAGGAATCACATTTGCGAGATTTCCAGTCACATTTGCGACCAACCTGCCTTCGCATTTGCGAGCTTTTGGTCGCATTTGCGACCTTGGCAGTGGGAAGCTCAGCTTCACATTTGCGATGATTTTGTTGCATTTGCGACCTGTGCATTTGCGAACCAAGTGTCGCAAATGCGACATCTGCGACCTGTGCAATAGCTTTTAATGCAGGACTTAACTCATTTCCCTCATTTCCCACTTGGACTTAGGTGATTTTTGAGAGAATTTTGAGATGGGGTTCCATCATCATCAATAGCTAAGTGATTTCTTCTAGTTGTGAGTTAAATACAAGGTTTATACATGGATTAAGACATGAAAATTTGTAGAAATTTGGGATTTTGAAGAAAAACCTAAAAATTGATATTTTTGGATTTTGACCACGAATTTGGGCATGGAATTGAGAATAAATTATATATTGAAGTTCGTAATACAATGGGTAGTGTTTATCTTCGAACATTTTCGGAATCCGGGCACGTGGACCCGAGGGTTGCTTTATCGATTTTTCGAGCGGAGTTGGAAATTATTATAAATTGATTAATTATGAGTATTAGAGTATATTTTGATTGGGTTGCATCTTATTTGACTAGTTTTGGAGCGTTGGGCATCGGTTTGAGTTTTGGAAGGGCTTGGGAGCCGGTTATAAAATTTCGGAGAGAGGTAAGTCTCCTTTCTAACCTTGTAAGAGGGAATTTACCCCATAGATGAACTAAATTATTTTGTGCTTCTATTTGTGGGGACTACGTACGCACGAGGTGATGGGAGTCCGTTCGTAGCTACTAGCTATGCCTATGTCCGGGTAAGTTTAGGCTTACATCACGCTTTGTGGGTATTGATATTGATTTATGTTTATTGTTTGTCTTGAGAAGGAGCGGGATTGTGTTTGCTTATTAAATGTTTTGAAAGGAGTTGAAACTGAGAAAAAAAATTAAGATCTTAAAAGTTTTCATTTGAATTTCGTATTTTAAAAAGAATGGAAGAATACTATAATAACTTAAGAAATCTATGTGTAACCGCGTCGCAAGTATGATCCGCGAGCGGGGTAATTCCTTAAATTTATATTTGACAGCATCGCATGTATGATCCGCGAGTGGGGTAATAGATAAATCTATGGTTCGCGTCGTTCGACTCTCGGCAATGCACGTTTTACATTTATGTTGGATCGGGCTGAACGTCCTCGGTGGTATTTATGTGTGATAATAGAACATGAAGTTCCTTTTATAATTGGTATAAATTCTTTATTTGAAAGATCATTTGTTTAAAATGAAGGAAGGGATTTTGGTTCTTAAATATGGTAATGAATTGTTCAGTTATTTCTTGTTCTGATTTTTATGGTTATATATTTCTTGCTTAATTAGACTTTCATATTATCATATTGTTGGCCCTTAGTAAGTGTCGAAGTCGACCCCTCGTCACAACTTCTTTGAGGTTAGGCGGGATATTTACTGGGTACGCGTTGATTTACGTACTTATGCTACACTTGCTGCACATTTTTGTGCAGGTGCATATATGCCTAGTGGATTTGTGGGCGCAGAGGCGCGGTTATTGCGGGGACTTAGGTGAGCTGCATTCCACGTTACGAGTCCGCAGCCAGCAGAGTCTCCTTCAGAGTATTTATAGTTTTCTATCCAATTTGTGTTCCAGACAGATGTTGTATTTTATTTTATATTCCTAGTTGATGCTCACTTGTGACACCGTGTTTTGAGCGATTATGGGTTGCACTGTATTAGAACTTTTAAAGATATTATTATTTATTTTGTAAATTTCATCTTTTACTATTTAATTGAAGAAAATATGATTTCAGAAATATTAGAAATGAGAACCGAATTAAGTATTTATTTTTGGCTTGCCTGACAGCGGTGTCCCACGCCATCACGACCCTTATGGATTTTGGATCGTGACACGAAATAGAATCCCGCATTTTAGCCACTCTTATCACACCGCATGAATTCTAGTAGTTTCCCTACTAGCCACGCGTATCAAGCCACCCTTATCTCACCACATGCGTTTCAACACCCAGACCTTAAACCACCGCATGCGTATCAATATCACAACATATCACAATTTGCACCTCAAGTGCCCAAATATTTCAACTTGCCAAAATAAATCAACAACAATAATATTTCCCACAATAAGGAGCTCACGGCTCAATCACAATGAGTATAAAAATCTCACAAAATATTCGGGAATGAATAACTCAGCAAAAATAATATTTCACAATTTTTAGCATGTTGCCTCAATACCAAATTTAAAAAATACTTCATATTAATAATAATTCAATTAAGAAATTCAACTTTCAAATATTGCGCACAAAATATAAGAAACAAAGTTTTAACTAAACAGGTAAAGCAATTAGCAGAAAAAATATCAGGCAAATTTAAAATATAAAAATAGATCAATGATGATGAATATAACCGGATAAAATAATTTAATTAATGTGCAACAGAGATCTACACAATTTAAAACCAGAGTTTTCCACATTTAGCCCTGTACACACTCGTCACATCGCGTACACGACTTTCAACACATCACAATTATCATATCAATACCAATCCTAAGGGAAATTTCCCTCACACAAGGTTAGACAAGTTACTTACCTCGAACCACGCTCAATCATTCAAGTGGTATACTTTTTCCTCGATTTTCCGACTGCAATCGGCTCGAATCTAATCATAATTAATTCGATTCAATCAATACAAATTATAGGAATAAATTCCATAAGAGAATACAAATTTTCTCACAAAATCCGAAATTTAACCTAAAAATCGCCCGTGGGGCCCATGTCTCAGAATCTGACGGAACTCACAAAATCCGATAACTCATTCAATTACGAGTCCAACCATACTAGTTTCACTCAAATCCGACTCTGAATCAACATCGAAATCTCAAAAAAGCGTTTTATGAAATTTCTACAATCTTCCCCAAATTTCCATCTCAAAACATTAATTAAATGATAAAAATAATGATATATTCGTGTATATTGACCAAATCTGAGTTATAATCACTTACCCCGATGGGTTTTTCTTGAAAATCTCTCAAAAATCGCCTCTCCCCAAGCTCCAATTTGTCAAAAATAGAAAATGGGACAAAGTCCCTTTTTTATAACTTAAAGTTTCAGTCCAGGCCTACCCCCGATCGCTGCCCCCATCGCAAACGGATGAAGGAAATCAGATACAGGCATTAGAAAAATTCCAGCAACTCTTTAAGTCCAAATTTCGATCCGTTAACCATCTGAAACTCATCTGAGGCCCTCGGGACCTCAACCAAATACACCAACAAGTCCTAAAACATCATACGAACTTAGTCGAGACCTCAAATCACATCAAACAATGCTAAAACCATGAATCATACCCCAATTCAAGCTTAATAAAACATAAGAATTTCCAACTTCTACATTCGATGCAGAAACCAATCAAATCAATTCCGATTGACTTCAAATTTTGCACACAAGTCATAAATGACATAATGGAGCTATGAAAATTTTCAGAACCGGATTCCGACCCCGATATAAAAAAGTCAACTCCCTGGTCAAACTTTCCAAAAATTCAACTTTTGCCATTTCAAGCCAAATTCCACTACGGACTTTCAAATAATTTTTTGGACACGCTCATAAGTCCAAAATCACCATACGAAACTATTGGAATGATCAAAACTCTATTCTGGGGTCGTTTACACATAAGTCGACATTCGATCACTATTTTAACTTAAGTTTTAAATCTTGGAACTAAGTATTCCAATTCATTCCAAAACCTCACCGGACCCGAACTAATCACCCTGACAAGTCACATAACAACTGTAAAGAATAAATTGAGCAGTAAATAGGGGAACGGGGTTGTAATACTCAAAATGACCGGCCAGGTCGTTATATTTTTCCCCTCTTAAACAAACGTTCGTCCTCGAACGAGTTTAGAATTATACCTGGAGTCTCAAATAGGTGTGGATATTTGCTCCCCGTCTCCCGCTCAGTCTCCCAAGTAGCTTCTCCGACTGGCTGGCCGCTCCACTGCACTTTCACTGAAGCTATGTTCTTTGATCTCAACTTTCGAACCTACCAGTCTAAAATGGCCACCGGGTCCACATCATAAGTCAAATTACCATCCAACTGCACTGTGCTGAAATCCAAAACATGAGACGGATCTCCGACATACTTCCGGAGCATAGATACATGAAACACTAGACGAATACTTGATAGACTAGGCAGCAATGCAAGTTCATAAGCCACCTCTCCAATCCTCTTAACCACCTCAAACGGCCCAATATACGTAGGGCTCAACTTTCCCTTTTTCTCGAACCTCAACACACCTTTCATGGGTGAAATCTTGAGTAGAACCTTCTCCCCAACCATGTAAGTAGCATCACGGACCTTCTGGTTAGCATAACTCTTCTGTCTAGATTGCGCCGTGCGAAGCCGCTCCTGAATCAATTTAACCTTCTCCAAAGCACCCTGAACCAAATCAGTACCCAATAACCTAGTCTCACCTGGTTCAAACCAACCCACCGGAGGCCGACACCGTCTCCCATATAAAGCCTCATACGACGCCATCTGAATACTCGACTGATAACTGTTGTTGTAATCAAACTCCACAAGTGGCAAGAACTGATCTCAAGAACCCCCAAAATCTATCACACAAGCACGAAGCATATCCTCCAGTATCTGAATAGTGCGCTCGGACTGCCCGTCCGTTTGAGGCTGAAATGATGTACTCAACTCTACCCGAGTACCCAACTCTCACTGTACGGCTCTCCAGAACCGTGATGTAAACTTCGTACCCCGGTCAGAGATGATAGATACCGGTATGCCATGAAGCCTAACAATCCCGCGAATATAAACCTGAGCCAGCTGCTCCGAAGAGTAAGTAGTAACCACATGAATGAAATGAGCTGACTTGGTCAATCTATCCACAATCACTCAAACTGCATTGAACTTCCTTTGAGTCCGTGGGAGCCCAACAACGAAATCTATAGTGATCCTCTCCCATTTCCATTGTAGAATCTCTAACCTCTGAAGCAATCCACCCCGTCGTTAATGCTCATATTTCACTTGTTGACAATTTAGGCACCGGGAGACATACTCCACTCTATCTTTCTTCATCCGGCTCCACCAATAGTGCTACCTCAAATCCTGATACATATTCGCGGCGTCTGGATGAATGGAGTACCGTGAACTATGAGCCTCCTGGAGAATCAACTCATGCAAACCATCTGCATTAGGCACACATAGCCTGCACTGGATCCATAATACACCGTCATCTCCAATAGTGACTTTTTTGGCATCACCGTGCTGAACAGTGTCCTTAAGGACAAGCAGATGGGGGTCATCATACTGACGCTCCCTGATACGATCATACAGAGAAGACTGAGAAACCACACAAGCTAAAACTCAGCTCGGCTCGAAAACATCCAATCTAACAAACTGGTTGGCCAAGCCCTGAATATCCAAGGCTAAAGGCCTCTCCACTACCGGTAAATATGCTAAGCTGCCCAAACTCTCCGCCTTACGACTCAAGGCATCGACCACTATATTGGCCTTCCCGAGATGATAGAGAATGGTGATACCATAATGCTTAAGCAACTCCAACCACCTCCGCTTCCGCAAGTTAAGATCCTTCTGTTTAAATAGATGTTGTAAACTCCGTTGATCGGAGTAGACCTCACAATGGACACCGTACAAATAATGTCGCCAAAACTTCAAGGCATGAAAAATAGCTGCTACATCAAGGTCGTGGACCGGATAATTCTTCTCATGTACCTTTAACTGTCAGGATGCATAAGCAATCACCCTACTATCTTGCATCAATATTGCGCCGAGACCAATACGCGACGCACTATAATACACAGTATAAGACCCTAAACTTGTAGGCAATACCAATACTGGGGCTGTAGTCAAAGCTATCTTGAGCTTTTGAAAGCTCTCCTCATATTCCTCGGTCCACCTGAACGGAGCACCCTTCTGGGTCAATTTGGTCATAGGTGCAGTAATAGAAGAGAAACCCTCTACAAATCGGCGATAATACCCCGCCAAGCCAAGAAAACTCCGGATCTCAATAGCTGATGACGGTCCGGGCCAACTCTGCACTGCTTCAATTTTCTTCGGATCTACCTGGATCCCCTTGTTTGTTATCACATGCCCCAAAAGTCCTACTAAATCAATCTAGAATTCACACTTTGAAAATTTTGCGTATAACTTGTTTTCTCTCAAAGTCTGAAGCACAGTCCTCAAGTGTCGCTCATGATCTTCCAGACTCCGGGAATACACCAGAATGTCGTCAATAAACACAATGATGAAAGAATCAAGATAGGGCTGAAATACACTATTCATTAAGTGCATAAATGTTGCTGGGGCGTTGGTCAACCCAAATGACATTACAAGGAACTCATAATGACTATACCGAGTCTTAAAAGCAGTCTTCGGGATATCTGGCTCCTGAATCTTCAACTGATGATAGCCTGAACGCAAGTCGATCTTAGAGAACACTCTGGCACCCTGAAGCTGATCAAATAGGTCATCAATACGTAGCAATGGGTACCTGTTCTTTACTGTAACATTGTTCAACTGGCGGTAATCAATACACATCTGCATAGAACCGTCCTTCTTCTTCACAAATAATATAGGATCACCCCAAGGCGATATACTGGGCCGAACAAAACCCTTATCAAGAAGCTCATGTAATTGCTCCTTTGATTCTTTCAATTCTGCTAAGGCCATACAATATGGTAGAATAGAAATGGGCTGAGTGCTCGGAGCCAAATTAATGCCAAAATAAATATCCCTGTCGGGTGGCATACCCGGAAGATCCGCTAGAAATACATCAGGAAATTTCCTTACTACCGGAACTGACTCAACGGTAGGAGTATCAACACTAACATCTCTCACATAGGCCAGATACGGATCACACCCCTTCTCAACTATTCGTTGATCCTTAAGAAATGAAACAACCATGTTAGGAACATAATCTAAGGTACCTCTCCACTCTAGCCGCGGTAGACCTGGCATAGCCAACATCACCGTCTTGGTGTAACAATCAAGGATAGCGTGATAGGGCGACAACCAGTCCATGCCCAAAATAATATTGAAATCCACCATATTGTGCAATAATAAATCAGCTCTGGTCTCAAAACTGCTGATAACAATCAAACACGACCGATACACGCGGTCTACAATAATAAAATCACCCGCGGGTGTAGATACATAAACATAAAAACTCAAAGAATCACGGGATACGCCCAAATACGAGAAAAAATAAGATGACACATAAGAATAAGTGGAGTCTAGATCAAATAAGACTGATGCATCCCTATGACAGACCAGAACAATACCTGTGATAACAGAATCGGATGCAACTACCTCCGTCCTAGCAGAAAGGGCATAATATCTGGCCCGGCCTCCCCCTCTAGGGCGACCTCTACCTGTCCGACCTCCACCTCTAGTTGGATATGTAGGTGGGGTGGCAACTGGTGTAGTAATCATGGCTTGAGAAGCCTGAGGGCCTTGTGGAATGGGTGGGGCCTGAGAAATCTGTGGAGGTGCACCCCTCCTAAATCTGGGGCAATCCCTAATTATATAACGAGTGTCACCACACTCAAAATAAGCCCTCAGAGGACGTGGCTGCTGGGACTGGCTCGGGCCTGATCGACTGGACAAACCGCTGAAAGCACCCCATGAAGGAGGTACACTAGACAATGGCGGTGCATAATAAGGAGCCTGAGGTTTGGGCGTAGCCGGAATACTGCTGGAAGCTGTAAGTGCTGAATGAATAGGACGGCTCACATAGCCTCTACCATTGTCACGACGCAAAACCTAACCCGTCGTGATGGCGCTTATCGTGATACTAGGCAAGACAACATCTCCAAAACACTTTCAACATTTAACAGAAATGGATTAATATATTTAAAATAACCGGAGTCTTTCATAAAAAGGGGGTAAAACCCAAAGCATAAGTGCGGAAAAATAGCCCCGATATCGGGATGCCACTGAGTACATAAGCATCTATACCAGGAGCAGTCTAATACAACGTCTAAGGAATAAGAACTGAAATGGGAATAAGATAATGAAGGAGAGCCAAGGCCTGCGAAATCTATGCAGCTACCTCGATAGTCTCCGAAATCAACTGCTCAAATATTAACACCCACTACGACCGGGAACACCTGGATCTGCACACGAAGTGCAGGGTGTAGCATGAGTACAACCAACTCAGTAAGTAACAAAAATAAATAAGGAACTGAGAAGGTAGTGACGAGCTATACAATTACAGTTCATTTTCAATAATTCCAACAAAGAATAGACATGCTTTCACATCCGACAATTTAAGTCCAATCAGTTTTATACAGTTTAAGTTCAGATAATCCATATATAGAATCTTTCAGCAATTTCACAACAATGACAGATAGCAACTAAGTGCATCAACAAATGAAAAGACAAGTACAACCTCTCAGGGCATCAGTCACTCAACTCGTCACAACAACTCAAATCACTCGGCTCTCAGCCCTCAGTACTCACACTCAATAGGTACATGCGCTCACTGGGGGTATGTAGACTCCGGAGGTGCTCCTTTCAGTCCAAGCGCTATATTCGCACGGACAACTCACGTGATGCACGGATAACTCATGTGCCCTAGTATCAATACCTCACAGATAGGCCCTCGGCCTCACTCAGTCATCAACCTCTCTAGTCTTTCGGGCTCTTGGAAATCACAAAGATCGGCCCAAACAAAGATAACATAGTGTATCAACAAGAATCAAGAAGAAGCTGAGATATGATACGCAAGTAAAACCATGACTGAGTACAAGACAACAATTAGCAAGTAATTCAACAAATATGAGACCTCTGCGGGTCCCAACAATACCATCACATAGCCTAAGCATGATTTCTAATATAATTTGCAGTCAAATTTCAATAACACAGGGAGAACATATAGCTAGCAACAAGTTATTCAACTTTATAGTTTCACAGAATGGACCAAACCTCATCCGATTGACCTCAAATTTTGCACACAAGTCCTAAATGACGTCACGAACCTACTCCAATTCCCGGAAATCAAATCCTACCCCGATATCAAAATTTCCACTGCCGGCCAAATTCGTCAAAATTCTAACTTTCGCCAATTCAAGCCTAATTCTATTACGGACCTCCAAATCACAGTCCGGACAAGCTCCTAAGTCCAAAATCACCCAACAGAGCTAACATAACCGACAGAACTCCATTCCGGAGTCGTGTTCACACAGTTCCAACTACGGTCAAAATCCTAAGACTTAAGCTTCCGTTTTAGGGACTAAGTATCCCAAAACACTCCGAAACCAAAAATAAAACTTCCCGGCAAGTCACATAAGCAGAAACAGACACGGGGAAAGCAGAAAATAAGGGGGTCGGGGCTAATACACTCAAAATGACCTGCGGGTTGTTACATCCTTTCCCTCTTAAAATAATTGTTCATCCTCGAACGAGCATAGAGACATACCTGAAGTGGTGAAAAGATGAGGATAACAGTTGCGCATATCATGCTCGGTATCCCAAGTTGCCTCCTCGACCAGATGACCCCTCCACTGAACCTTCACAGAAGTAATATTCTTTGACCTCAACTTTTGAACCTGCCTAACCAAGATCGCCATCGGCTCCTCAACATAAGATAAATACTTGTCCAACTGGACTGAGCTAAAATCCAACACGCGAGATGGATGGCCGTAATACTTCCGAAGCATAGAAACATGGAATACTGGGTGAACTCCCGCTAGACTGGGATGTAAAGGAAGCTCATAAGCAACCTCCCCAACTCGCCGCAACACCTCAAAGGGACCAATGAACCGTGGGCTCAGCTTGCCCTTCTTCCCGAACCTCATAACGCCCTTCACAAGCGAAACACAGAGCAAGACCCGCTCCCCAACCATGAATGCAACATTGCAAACCTTCTGATCTGCATAACTCTTCAGTCTGGACTGGGCTATGTGTAGTCTATCCTGAATCACCTTAACCTTCTCCAGAGCATCCTGAACCAAGTCTGTACCCAATAATCTAGCCTCGGCCGGCTCGAACCAACCTACCGGAGACCTATACCACCTAACATATAGAGCCTTATACGGTGCCATCTGGATGCTCGACTGGTAACTGTTGTTGTAAGCAAACTCCGCTATAGGCAAGAACTGATCCCACGAACCCCCAAACTCCATCACACACGCACGGAACATATCCTCTAATTTCTGAATAGTGTGATCGGACTGTCTGTCCGTCTGAGGGTGAAATACTGGGCTCAACTCCACTCGATTCCCCAACTCATGTTGCACGACCCTCCAGAACCGTGATGTAAACTGCGTACCCCAGTCAGAGATGATAGATACCGGTACGCCATGGAGCCTGACGATCTCGCGGATATACACTCGAGCCAGTTGCTCGAATGAATAGGTAGTCATCACAGGAATGAAATGAGCTGACTTGGTCAGTCTATCCACAATCACCCAAACTGCATCAAACTTCCGCTGAGTCCGTGGAAGCCCAACAACGAAATCCATAGTGATTCTCTCCCATTTCCACTATGGAATCTCTAACTTCTGAAGCATCCCTCCTGGTCGCTGATGCTCATACTCCACCTGCTGGCAATTTAGGCACCGAGCTATATACTCCACTATGTCCTTCTTCATTTTCCTCCACCAGTAATGCTGTCTCAAGTCCTGATACATCTTCGCGGCACCCGGATGAATAGAATACCGCGAACTGTGAGCCTCCTGGAGAATCAACTCACACAAACCATCTACATTGGGCACACATAGCCTGCCCTACATCCTCAATGCACCATCAACCCTGATAGTGACCTCTTTAGCATCAACGTGCTGGACCGTGTCCTTAAGGACAAGCAGATGGGGGTCATCATACTGACGCTCCCTGATACGATAATAAAGAGAAGACCGAGAGACCACACAAACCAATACTCGGCTCGTCTCAGAAACATCCAATCTAACAAATTGGATAGCTAAGGCTTGAACATCCAATTCCAATGGCCTCTCTGCTACTGGAAGATATGCTAAGCTCCCCAAACTCTCTACCTAGCAACTCAAGGCATCGGCCACCACATTGGCCTTCCCGGGATGGTACAAAATGGTGATATCATAGTCCTTAAGAAGATCCAACCACCTCCGCTGATGCAAGTTAAGATCCTTCTGTTTAAACGGATACTGCAAACTCCGATGATCAGTTGTAAATCTCACAATGGACCCCGTACAAATAGTGCTACCAAATCTTCAAGGCGTGAACAATAGCTGCTAACTCAAGGTCATGGACAAGATAGTTCTTCTCATGAGGCTTCAACTAGTGTGCAGCATAAACAATCACTCTACCCTCCTGCATCAAAACATACCCAATACCAACTCCGCGAGGCATCATAATACACTGTGTAAGAACCATAAGCTGGTGGTAGAACTAGAACTGGAGCCGTGGTCAAAGCAGTCTTGAACTTCTGAAAGCTCTCCTCACACTCCTCCGACCACCTGAAAGGAGCACCCTTTTGGGTCAATTTAGTCAAGGGCGATGCAATAGATGAGAAGCCATCCACAAAAACGGCGGTAATAACTAGCCAAACCGAGAAAACTCCGAATCTCTGTGGCTAAGGACGGTCTGGGCCAACTCTAAACTGCCTCTATCTTCTTCGGTTCTACCTGAATACCTTCACTGGACACCACGTGTCCCAAGAACGCCAATGAACTGAGCCAAAACTCATACTTAGAGAACTTTTCATAAAGCTTCTCCTCCCTCAACTACTGTAACACAATCCTCAGATGCTGGGCATGCTCCTCCTGGCTACGAGAGTACACCAGGATATCATCAATGAAAAAAATAACGAATGAGTCAAGATAAGGCTGAAACACACTGTTCATCAGATGCATGAACGTTGCTGGGGAGTTGGTCAGCCCAAAAGACATCACAAGGAACTCATAATGGCCATATCGGGTTCTGAAAGCTGTCTTAAGAATATCTGAGTCCCGAATCTTTAGCTGGTGATACCCTGACCTCAAATCAATCTTGGAGAACACCATCGCTCCTCGAAGCTGGTCAAACAAATCATCAATGCGAGGCAATGGATACGTGTTCAACTGCCTATAATCAATGCATATTCTCATAGTACCATCCTTCTTCTTTACAAATAGAACTGGTGCACCCCAAGGTGACATGCTAGGCCGAATAAACCCCTTATCAAGGAATTCCTGAAATTGCTCCTTCAATTCCTTCAACTCCGTCGGTGCCACACGATACGGTGGAATAGAAATGGGCTGAGTGCCCGACACCAAATCAATACCGAAATCAATATCTCTGTCGGGCGGCATGCCCGGCAAGTCTGCAGGAAACATATCCGGAAAATCTCGCACCACCGGAACATAATCAATAGTAGGGGTCTCTTCACTAACATCCCTCACAAAGGCCAGATAAGATAGACAACCCTTCTCAACTATCCGCTGAGCCTTCAAGTATGAAATCACTCTACTGGGAACATAGTCTATAGAGCCGCTCCACTCAACCCTCAAAAACCCCGGCATCGCCAACGTCATGGTCTTAGCGTGACAATCTAGAACAGTATGGCATGGAGACAACTAATACATACCTAAAATCGTGTCAAAATCGATCATATTAAGCAATAAGAGATCCACTCTAGTCTCCAGACTCCTAATAGTCACCATACATGACCGATATACACAGTCCACAATGACAGTATCACCCACCGGAGTAGACACATGAACATATGAAACTAGAGACTCACGGGGCATATCCAGATAATGAGCGAAATGCAATGACACATATGAATAAGTGGAACCAGGGTCAAATAATACAGAGGCATCTCTATGGCAAACTAAGACAATACCTATAATCACAGCATCCGAAGCAATGGCATCTAGTCTGGCAGGAAGAGCATAGAAACGGGTCTGGCCGCCCCCTGATCGGCCTCCCCCTCTAGGGCGACCCTTAGCTGACTGAACCCCACCCATAACTGGTTGGGTGGGTGGTGAAGCTGCTGATGCTGGTGCCATTGGCTGAGAACTCTACTGTGAAGTCCCGCCCAACAACCTAGGGCAATCTCTCTTAATATGACCAAAATCTCCGCACTCGAAACAGCCCCTCCTCTAACGGAACTGTTGCTTTTGATGCCCCGAAGAACTACCCATAGACACTTGAGCTGACGAGGCAGGGTGAGAACTCTGCGTTGGTAGTGCACTGAATGAAGACTGGCCCTACTGATAGCTGTGCGAACCATGGCCAGATGATACACCACGGTGAACTGGGCGAGCCGTCTGAGCATGTCTGAAAGGACGACCCCTACCATAGTGGAACTGCCCCCAGAAGGAACACCGTTGAATCTACCCTGGCCACGAGGCCTTTTGGCCTCCCTCTCAACCCTCTCCTGGATGCGAACCATATCAATCTAACGAGTAATGTCAAAAACCTCATCAAAAGTAGCACCAGACACTCTCTCTCTAGTCATAAGCAATCACAACTGAAAAGTGAGGCCATCTATGAACCTCCTGATCCTCTCCCTGTTTGTGGGAACCAACTAGATAGCAAGACGGGCCAACTCTAAAAATCTCATCTCATACTGCGTCATGAAAATACCACCCTGATGAAGCTGCTCAAACTGCCTGTGCAGCTCTTCTCTGCGGGACTGAGGCACAAACTTCTCCAAGAATAGACCAGAGAACTGCTGCCAGGTAAGGGGTATTGCGCAAGGCTGCCTGAGCAAGGCTGGTACACGCGGTCAGTATCTGAGCTAAGGCCTTATGGGCACGGGTGGTGCCTGAGTTTGTCCCATAGGCTCATCCACAACTGGAGCCTGCTCCTAAACTGGGGCGACTGGCGGATTTGCAGGTGCTGCCCTAGCTGCAGTGCGAGCTGCACCTCTACCCCTACTGCGGCCTCTACCGCGACCTTGCCCTCTTGCGGCCCTGACTGGTGATACCGGTGGCTGTCCATCCTGCCCCTTAGTACGCATCCTCACCATCTGTGAGAGAATTAGAACAACAGAAATTTAGTTACCAAAATCAAAAGATTCACACCACAAGAATTCAAGAATGTGAAATTTCCTAAGGGTTCGGCAGCCTCTCGAAGATAAGTACAGACGTCTCCGTACCGATCCGCAAGACTCTACTAAACCTGCTCATGACTCGTGAGACCTATATAACCTAGGCTCTGATACCAACTTGTCACGACCCAAAACCTAACCCGTCGTGATGGCGCCTATCATGATACTAGGCAAGTAGACATCTCCAAAACACTTTCAACATTTAACAGAAATGGATTAATATATTTAAAATAACTGGAGTCTTTCATAAATATGGGGTAAAACCCAAAGCATAAGTGCGGAAAAATAGCCCGACATCGGGGTGCCACTGAGTACATAAGCATCTATACCAGGAGCAGTCTAATACAACATCTAAGGAATAAAAACTGAAATGAGAATAAGATAATGAAGGAGATCCAAGGCATGTGAACGCCATGCAGCTACCTCGATAGTCTCCGGAATCAGCTGCTCAAATATCAACCTGCTATGACCGGGAACACCTGGATCTGCATACGAAGTGCAGGTGTAGCATGAGTACAACCAACTCACTAAGTAACAAAAATAAACAAGGAACTGAGAAGGTAGTGACGAGCTATACAATTACAGTTCATTTTCAATAATTCCAGCAAAGAATAGACATGTTTTCACATCCGACAGTTTAAGTCCAATCAGTTTTATACAGTTAAAGTTCAGGTAATCCAGATATAGATTCTTTCAGGAATTTCACAACAATAACAGATAGCAACTAAGTGCATCAATAAATGAAAAGGCAAGTACAGCCTCTCAGGGCAACAGTCACTTAACTCATCACAACAGCTCAAATCACTCGGCTCTCAGCCCTTAGTACTCACACTCAATAGGTACCTGCGCTCACTGGGGGTTTGCAGACTCCGGAGGGGCTCCTTTCAGCCCAAGCTCTATATCCGCACAGACAACTCACATGCTGCACGGACAACTCACATGTTGCACGGACAACTCACGTGCTATAGTATCAATATGTGGATCTGTACGGACAACGCATGTGCCCTAGTATCAATACCTCACATACAGGCCCTTGGCCTCACTCAGTCATCAACCTTTTTAGCCTCTCAGGCTCTCGAAAATCACAAAGATCGGCCCAAACAAAGATAACATAGGGTATCAACAAGAATAAAGAAGAGGCTGAGATATGATATGCAAGTAAAACCATGACTGAGTACAAGACAACAATTAGCAAGTAATTCAACAAGTACGTGACATCTGCGGATCCCAACAGTACCATCACATTGCCTAAGCATGATTTCTAACATGATTTACAGTCAAAGTTCTATAACACAGGGAGAGCATATAGCTAGCAACAAGTTATTCAAATTTACAGTTTCACGGAATGGACCAAGTCCCAATTCCTACGGTGTACACCCGCACGCCTGTCACCTAGCATGTGCGTCACCTCCAAAATACTCACACAATCCAATAATCCAGGGTTTCATACCCTCAGGACCAGATTTAAAACTGTTACTTACCTCAAATCGCGTAAAATCCTACTCCGCAATGCCTTTGCCCCTCGAATCAATCTCCAAATGCCCCGAATCTAGCCACAAGCAGTACGATATAATTAGTATAGGCTAAAAGAATCAATTCCACAAGAAAAATACGAAATTGTAAGCCAAAATCCGAAATAGGCTCAACCCGGCCCCCGGGCCCACGCCTCGAAATCCGACAAAAGTCACAAAAACCCGAAATCCTATTCACTCACGAGTCTAACCCTACCAAATTTATCAAAATCCGACACCATTTGGTCATCCAAATCCCCAAAATCCACTCTCCAATTCTCAAGCCCTATACCCCCAAAAAAAGTCTCACTAATTAGGCGGGGAAATCAGTGGGGAAACAAGTTTTATGATCCAAAACGAGAACAAGAAGCTTACCTCAATAATCACCTCGAAAAGCTTCTCCAAAATCGCCTAAGTCTGAGTCCAAAATGTTGAAATAAGACTAAAATCACGAACCCTTGCTTTTAAACCTTCTGCCCAGACTTTTCGCACCTGCGGCCATTTATCCGCACCTACGGGGCCGCTTCTGCGGAAACATTCCTTCTTCTATGGAAGTCACTTAACCGCTGCCTCCACTTCTATGATCAAAGGACCTCATCTGCACCTATTGCAGGTGCGGGAAACCCATCGCACTTGCGGCTCGTTCTCGCTTCTGCGCCCACATGCTCGTTTCTGCGGCCATCGCATGTGCGGGAAAATCTTCGCACCTACGACCTCTGCTCAACTCATCTTTGGTCGCTTCTGCGGTTCCTTCCCCACTTCTGCGGGCTCGCACTTGCGGTGCACACTCCGCAGGTGCGGTCACACCAGTAGCAGTAGCACTTCAGCTGCTTTATCAACTCAAAATCAAGTTCGTTAACCACCCGAAAACAACCCGAGGCCCCCGGGACCTCAACCAAACATACCAAATAGTCATATAACCCAATGCAAACTTAGTCAAACCTTCAAATCACCTAAAACAACATCAAAACACATATTACACCCGGATTCAAGCCTAAAGAACTTCTAAACTTCCAAATTCCACAGACGACGCCGAAACCTATCAAACCACATCCGATTGACCTCAAATTTTGTACACAAGTCCTAAATGATGTCACAAACCCACTCCAATTCCCGAAAATCAAATCCGACCCTGATATCAAAATTTTTATTGCCGGCCAAATTTGCCAAAATTCCAACTTTCGCCAATTCAAGCCTAATTTTACTACGGATCTCCAAATCACATTTCGGACACTCCTATGTCCAAATCACCCAACGGAGCTAACAAAACTGACGGAACTCCACTCCAGAGTCGTCTTCATACAGTTCCGACTACGGTCAAAATTCTAAGACTTAAGCTTCTGTTGTAGGGACTAAGTGCCCCAAAACACTCCAAAACCAAAAACAAAACTTCCCGGAAAGTCACATAAGCAGGAATAGACACGGGGAAACCAGAAAATAGGGGGTCGAGGCTAATACACTCAAAACGACTAGCCAGGTCGTTACAACCATGACGGGCTGCAGCTGGGGCACGAGAATTGTTATATGTGCCAGAATCTCGAGGTCTCTTAGCTTCCCTATCTTCTCTCTCCCGGATCCGCATACCCTCCAATCTCCTAGCAATTGACACCACCTGCTGGTATGTGATGTCCATCTCCATCTCTCGAGCCATACTGAATCTGATACTAGGGTGGATCCCCTCAATAAATCGGTGAACCTGCTCTCGAACAATAGCAACTAAGGCTGGTACATGCCTAGCCAAATCATTGAGTCGGACTGCATACTCTGACACGGTCATAGAACCCTGGCGGAGCTGCTTAAACTCTGTGCGCCATACATCTCTAAGACTCTCAGGAACATACTCCCTCAAGAACATATCTGAAAATTGAGTCCAAGTGAGTGAAACTGCCTCAGTTGGACTATCCAATTCATATGCCCGCCACCACTGGTAGACGGCTCCTCTAAGCTGGAATGTCGTGAAAGAAACCCCACTGGAATCCACAATACCCATAGTACGGAGGATACAGTGACATTCCTCAAGAAAATCCAAAGTATCCTCTGAAGCTAAACCGCTGAATGTGGGAAGGTGGTATTTTTTGTACCTCTCAAGCCTGAGCTGCTCCCTCTCTGAAACTACTGCCCTAACCTCGGGCCGAATTGGGACAACTGGTTGTACTGGTATAACCTCTGGGGCATGGTCAACCTGGGCACGTAGCTCTAGGGTACGGGCGACGGGAATCTGTGCTCCTCCCCGGCCTGAGATGTGGCAGGAGCAAGTGGAATTAGCCCCGCCTGATCTAGAGTGCCAAACATGATCAAAAATTGGGCAAAATCTCCTGAAGTGCAGGGGTAGTAACAGGCATCTCAGGTGCCTGCTCTCCAACTGGAGCTACTGGTGGCTCCTCTGCAGCAGCTCGTGCAGGTGCTCTGGCTACACCACGTGGTCTTCCTCGGCCTCTGCCCCGGCCCCAGCCTCTTGCGGCTTTAACAGGGGACGCGGGTGTCTGATCATCGGATCCAGTTGTGTGTGTCCTCACCATCTGTGAGAGAATAGGAAGATATTGGTTTAGAATTTCGAAGTCAACAAATGCGCACGATAAGGAATCAAAGAAGTGAATATTTCCTAACAGTTCCATAGCCTCCCGAAGATAAGTACAGACATCTCTGTACCGATCCACGAGACTCTACTATACCTATTTGTGACTCATAACACCTATGAACCTAGAGCTCTGATACCAACTTGTCACGACCCCAATTTCCCTCCGTAGGATATCATGATGGCACCTAGTCTCTAAGACTAGGTAAGCCTATCAATTATGCGGAATACAAAACTGAAACTCAAATCTCAACATATAAAATAAATCAAGCCGCAATTCAAATAATTACCCTTATCACACCGCATGACTTCTAGTAGTTCCCCTACTAGCCACGCGTATCAAGCCACCCTTATCTCACAGCATGCGTTTCAACACCCCGACCTTATACTACCGCATGCGTATCAATATCATAATATATCACAATTTGCACCTCAAGTGCCCAAATATTTTAACTTGCCAAAATAAATCAACAACAACAATATTTCCTACAATAAGGAGCTCACGGCTCAATCACAATGAGTATAAAAATCTCACAAAATATTCGGGAATGAATAACTCCGCAAAAATAATATTTCACAATTTTTAGCACGTTGCCTCAATACCAAATTTAAAAATGTCAAATACTTCATATTAATAATAATTCAATTAAGAAATTTAACTTTCAAATATTGAGCACAGAATATAAGAAACAAAGTTTCAACTAAACAAGTAAAGCAATTAGCAGAAAAAATGTCAGGCAAATTTAAAATATAAAAATAGATCAATGATGATGAATATAACCGGATAAAATAATTTAATTAATGTGTAACAGAGATCTATACAATTTTAAACTAGAGTTTTCCACATTTAGCCCGTGTACACACTCGTCACCTCGCATACACGACTTTCAACACATCACAATTATCATATCAATACCAATCCTAAGGGAAATTTCCCCCACACAAGGCTAGACAAGTCATTTACCTCGAACCATGCTCAATCAGTCAAGTAGTATACTTTTTTCTCTATTTTTCGACTCTGATTGGCTCGAATCTAATCATAATAAATTCGATTCAATCAATACAAATTATAGAAATATATTCCATAAGAAAATACAAATTTTCTAACAAAATCCGAAATTTAACCCAAATATCGCCTGTGTGGCCCACGTCTCGGAATCCGATGAAACTCACAAAATCTGACAACTCATTCAATTACGAGTCCAACCATACTAGTTTCACTCAAATCCGACTCCGAATCGACATCGAAATCTCAAAAATTCGTTTTATGAAATTTCTACAATCTTTCCCAAATTTCCATCTCAAAACACTAATTAAATGGTGAAAATAATGATATGTTCGTGTGTATTGACCAAATCTGAGTTATAATCACTTACCCGATGTTTTTCCTTGCAAATCTCTCAAAAATCGCCTCTCCCCAAGCTCCAATTTGTCAAAAATGGAAAATAGGACGAAGTCCCCTTTTTATAACTTTAAGTTTCTATCCAGGCCTACCCCTGGTCACTGCCCCCGATCGCTTCTCCCGATCACTGCCCCCGATCGCTGCCCCCGATTGAAGGAAACCAGATACAGTCATCAAAAAAATTCCAGCAGCTGTTTAAGTCTAAATTTCGATCCGTTAACCATCTGAAACTCACCTGAGGCCCTCGGGACCTCAACCAAATACACCAACAAGTCCTAAAATATCATACGAACTTAGTCGAAACCTCAAATCACATCAAACAATGCTAAAATCACAAATCATACCCCAATTCAAACATAATGAAACTTAAGAATTTCCATCTTCTACATTCGATGCCGAAACCAAACAAATCAATTTCGATTGACCTCAAATTTTGTGCACAAGTCATAAATGACATAACGGAGCTATGAAAAATTTTAGAACTGGATTCTGACCCCGATATCAAAAAGTCAACTCCCCGGTCAAACTTTCCATAAATTCAACTTTCGCCATTTCAAGCCAAATTCCACTACGGACTTCCAAATAATTTTTCGAACATGCTCCTAAGTCCAAAATACCATACGGAGCTATTGAAATCATCAAAACTCTATTTCGGGGTCGTTTACACATAAGTCGAAATCCGGCCACTATTTTAACTTAAGCTTTAAACCTTGGAACTAATTGTTTCAATTCATTCCAAAACCTCATCGGACCCGAACTAATCACCCCGGCAAGTCACATAACAATTGTAAAGCATAAATTGATCAGTAAATGGGGGAACGGGGTTGTAATACTCAAAACGACCGGCCGGATCGTTACATTTCAAAGTCTTCCTTTAGCATTGATCTTTGCAAAATCATGTTAGATGTTTTATTTACCGGGAGCACTATACCATCTCCGACACGAAATAAGGTCAACTAGGTTATGTACCTAGCGGCAAGTATCATATATCCTACTTGCTCAGGTCGTCTCATCGTTGTGCCACACGAATTGACTCGGTCATGCTAATAAAGTAGCACAATAGTACCCCTAATGGGAAGTACTCTGCCGTAGTTCCCAACCGTAAGGTAAGTTCTACGCCTACACCGTCACATGTAGTTTCATGACCAAATGAGAAAAAGTATCCAAGGTCAATCTCGGTGAATTTAAGTAACTCCCAAAACCTTTACATTTATCAATGATGATTTTTATAGCCAAATCAACTATTTGAGAATAGTTAAATTCAATATATTTCACAACCCATATATTTTCATTTTAAAAAAATACTACAGGTGTTATTCCTTATTTATTTAGTTTTTTAAAAATTAAGATAAAATATTTCAAGAAAATAATATTCATAGCACTTAAATCTTTTATGATGCAAGAATGATACAATCCCAACTCGCTCGTCCCCACAAGTTAGGACTCACATTTAGAAACTCAATTTAATCGTGTATCGATATGAGTATTGAGAAACGTTCCGAGGGTAGTAAGTTTCAACGTACCTCAAATTGCTTCCAACCTTACCCCCAAATGATCCAATAATTCCAACGAGTCACAATCTACATATACGAACTCACATAATTCAAGAACGCATCACAACAATACCAACTAAATCAACTAAGTGTCTAACACTTAAGTCCAATTTCATAAGTTTAACAAAAATCCTCATTTCATCATTTGAAGGTCAATCCTTGAATTTTAACTCCAACTCATTCATTAAACTTGTTATGGGATCTAGTCGTTCCACTAGAAACTAAAAATAACATCGTTCAAACAAGACCCAACACTATTCATCATCTTTACCAACCAACTCTTCAATTTCAAGACTAGCTTCTAGGGCTTTATGAATAGATGGTTTCAACACAAATCGAACTTCATAAATATACTCTACTACGCCCATAGTGTATAGTACATAAGATTGGAGTGAAAAAATTACCTCTTTGTCAAACCCTAAAAGTTTCAAGATTTAAGTTTCTTGAAATGTCCTTGAGATTATCTTCAAAATTTTATGAATCCCACGATGTTGGAGGGTTAAGAGATGTAATAAATGAACCAAATCTATCAAAGAAAGGCATTTAATTCCTACCTTGAAGATATATTAATGGTAAAGAGCTTCTCCTTCTCTTTAATCCGCAAGACCAAGTCCAAAATAATATAATTTCTCTCTCTACGAAATGCCTATAAAAATTTCAGCTGTGGGTTTTAAATTTCGGGTGCTGAGTTGCACGCCTTCTCTGCACTTCACTACCTCACGCTGGGTTCCAATTTATTCTATCACTTAAGCAACATTTTGGTCTTCAACTTTAATCATTCCATTTCCTACTTAATATGCTTGCTTTTTGTCTTTCATAATTACTTCTATTATTCCCTTATCTTTGCTATTTAATTAATTTCCTTGTCCCCTCTCCCCCCCCCCACCCTTTATATCCTTGTCTCTTTGTTGTACAACTTTCCTAGTTTTCTAAATCCTTTCTCGCTGCCAACTGAAGGCTAGGATTCTAAATCCTTGTTTTCTTATTAAATTCCAACTCTTCAAGTTGGTTACATACCATTGAATTCTCAAAATTTCAGCATTTATGATATAGAAACTTGATATACTCCAAATATATTTGATGACCTTGTAACCTCCACTAATTCAATGATTAACTATCAATATTATCCCTAAGCATTCCAATAACTTTGTTCCACTCGAATAATCATGTAGCTCATATTTAATTATATGATGACCTAAAAATATCATCTTTAAATATAATAATTAATTTTATATTCTAAGACCTCAAAAAGTACTATTTATTATTTTTTGACTTGCGTGCATAATCCGTAAAATTTTCTAGAAAGTTTTTATGTGAAAAATGGATTAAAATATGAATTAGAGTTTTAAAACTCAACTGAGTTGACTTTGGTCAATATTTTGAGCAAACGGACTCGAATCAGTGTTTTAACAGTTTCGATAGGTCTGTATCATGATTTGGGACTTGGGCGTATGCCCGGAATCAAATTCCGAGGTCCCTAGCCCGAGATATGGAATTTTGATAAAAAATTAAGAGTTTAAGTTCAAATAGTGACCGGATATCGAATTGTATGCAAACGACCCCGGAATAGAATTTTGATGATTCCAACAGCTCCGTATGATGATTTTGGACTTAGAAGCATGATCGAAATTTTATTTGGAAGTCCGTAGTGAAATTAAGCTTGAAATGGCTAAAATAAGAATTTGAATTTGGAAGTTTGACCGGGGAGCTGAATTTTTTGATACCGAAGTCGAAATCCAGTTCTGAAAATTTTCATAGCTCTGTTATGTCATTTATGACTTGTGTGCAAAATTTGAGATCAATCAGACTTGATTTGATAGGTTTCGACATCAAATGTAGAAGTTAAAAATTTTAAGTTTTATTAAGCTTGAATTGGAGCATGATTAGTGATTTTAGCGTCGTTTTATGTGATTTGAGATTTTAAATAAGTTCGTATGATGTTTTAGGACTTGTTAGTATATTTGGTTGAGGTCCCGAGGGCCTCGGGTGAGTTTCGGATGGTTAACGGATCAAAAGTTGGACTTAAAAAGCTGCTGCAATTTTTCCTCTTCTGTTGGACATTCTGGGCTGTGATCGAGCCCAGATATCGAGCCCAGATATTGAGCCCAGGTATCGAGCCTAGGGTTGATGAGGCTCAGGCTCGAGCTTGTAGGTATATAAGAAAATGTCCTCATTTCTTGAGGAGCGGGCCGAATGCCTCGGCAGGATAGATGCATCTATGGATCGTGTCACACGTCCCTCGGCAGTGTACACGAAACTCTGGATCGGGCCGTACGACCTCACCAGAAATCGTGCTTAATAATAATAATAATTACACGATACTTTGATAGTTTATTGCAGCTTGTGAAGCTAATTAATAAATTGAAAATCTTTAAAATTTAATGAATTATTATTCCTGCTTGTTAAGGAATTATTGTTATTCCTGTAAATGAGACTAATTGATAAATTTAAAAATTTATTGAAATTGAAAGAAATGTAATTATTTCTGCTGGTTAAATAAATTATTGATACATTCTGTGAATCATGCTGATCTAGATATTCTAGTTTTATTTCAATTATTATTATTGACCCACAGTGAGTGTCAAAGTCGGTCATCTCGTCTCTACCGCTTCGAGATTAGGCTTGATACTTACTGGGTATACGTTGTTTACGTACTCATACTATACTTGCTGCACTTTTTGTGCAGGACCTGAAGCAAGTACTAGTGGGGGACCTATTGTCTTACACCCACGTTATCCAGGGGCATAGTGGTGAGCTGCCTTTCTGAGCCGTTCTGCAGCTACCAGTGTCTCTCCTTGTATTTTTCATTCTGTCTATTTTTATTTCAGACAGTATTAGTGGTTTTGTATAATCTACTAGATGCTCATACACTTGTGACACCAGGTCTTGGCACACACATTGGTAGAACTTAGTGTCTTATTATTTTTCTTGGATTTAAATTTTTTTTATATATGTTTAATTTATTAGTTGGCTTGCCTATTAGTGTTGGGCGTCATCACGACCTATAGGTGAAATTGGGTCGTGATAAATTATATTGCATTCTCAAACTCAAAATTAGTAGGAATTAACTAAAAGAATTTACGAGGCTTTACAGTCTCAGCTATTTAAAGAGGTATGTTAAATTTTGAGTGAGTCATACAACCGCCGGTAAAATCGCGTACACCACTTATTGACATTGCTAACACTATTATACCTCCTTATTTTGCATGCAAAGAACGCTATAGGAATATTTTCCTATCCCTTCAAGTTTATCGACAAAGAATAATCATACTCTGTTATAATTAACTTTTTATAATATTATTTTGAAAACTTGCTCTTGATGAGGATTTAGTTCTTTTTATTATCCATTAAAAAATTTCATATAAACTTTTATGGATTTTTTTCTCAATTATTTCTCTATTGTGATGAAATATTATCATCTAGACTTTTGATAAAGATTAGGTGCATCATATTCTTTTACACAACTTGTCCGTACTCTCTAAAAATAATTAATTAATTATTAGATGAATTGTCATTTATTCTTCTAAATTCTAAAGTCGTCTGATATGCATTCATAATATGTTACCACAACTTTCTAAAATATGCTAGATTACTGCACGAATATAGTTGTAAATAAACTTCGGAGAGCTTAAAATAGTTTGAAGATCCAGGACTACCTCACTTAAGTATTCTGAAATGTTATTATCTGATTCTAGTGACCTTTCATTTGCAGCTTATTTAAACTTCTTGAAACTTTCTTCCATTAATAGTAAGTAAGTATTTAAATGAAGAGGGATCTTGTTTAACCAAATAGAGATAAAAAAGAAATTATCTGTATCTTCAGCCAAGGGTACGTGAGTCAAATAATGTCTAGTTTTTCTTTTTCAGTATTATATTAAGTATAGATATATTGTTAGAATTACATATTTGTTATTTAATAAGTAATATAATAAACTTAACTGTTGAATATAAATATTTTACCCAATTGCTTATTCAATCTCAAGATTTTTAAGTTTTTCTGACTATATTAAAATAATCTTTCAAGATCTTATAATGAAAAACTACTATATATAGAATATTTCACTTTATCTGAATGGTCTTGGTTAATCTAGAAATGATTTCTCATTTTGTAGTTTCCATCTTTTCCTTTTCTTTCCTTAAAATTATTTATTTATTGGTGTTTTAAATAACTTAAAAAATTATATGAGTAATTGATTTTCCCCCTTTTTCTTTGTAATGTGTTTACTAACAATCTCATATTCTCTAGGTAAATTTACCGATTGTCTAAACATCTCGAGACACTATCCAAAAAATGTAAGACAACCCTAGGGGAGAGTTACCTCTAATTTCGTTTCCCCAATTAAAAGAAAAAAGAAAAAGATAGTCTTTTAAATCAAAAACAACACTGGCACGTTTCGAAGTTGTCACGTTGGTTTAGGAAAATGTTTTGTATTTTTATTTTTATTCTAAAATCACAATTGTAGTCAAAATAATAATTTCTAGTTGATTATTAGTTGAATTAAAAATCCTAAGTATTGAGTAAAATATGAAATATTACGATTTTATTCAATATGGAATTGCATCTTTAATGAAATAAAACTATTATAAAATTTTAAAAACTCTATTATTAGTCATTTGAAGCTTTAGATATTACAATTTATCCTACGTGAAGTTATATATATATATATATATATATATATATATATATATATATATATATATATATATATATATATAAAATTTATTTTTATCCATAAAAGCTTAGTTGTTTACAATTAATAATAAACAATTAGTTGGTTACAATTTGACTTGATAGGAATAATAATTTATTTTACTTTAGTATATTTTCTTCGATTGTTTTATTGTTTTAGCTATCATATTATTGTTTGCTTTCCAAAAATAAAAATAATAAATAAAATAAAACAAAAAATAAGCTAAAGAAAACTCTTCCTGAAGACCCAACTCACGGCTAACCTAATTTTTCAGTAAGAAGTCTATTTCAACCAGAAGTAGTATTTTGTTAGAATTTGATCAATATTATTTTAACAGAATAACCTACAAATTTACGTTAAGAATAATATAAAACGGATATTTTTATCCATCAATATTATATTCATACTTTTATATTTGTGGTCGGCAATTAAGGAACACAAAAAATAGTAGATTATATTTTTTTTTCTAGAAACCTCTTTATTCAAAGCACAATAACAAAACTAGATGAACAACCTTTAGACTGACAAAAGGAAAGACATAAAACTATGTACCGCGCAATTATCAATTTACTTTTGTAGTCTTTTCTATTAATTTTGTGATAGGGAAATTATTTCTTATAAATTATTGTACATGCATAATCAATTTGCTAATCTATATTTATACTATATTAAAAGCACGAAACCCTATCGAAATGTCATTCGTCTTTTTACCCTTTAAAAGTTAATTTCATACTAGACAAAATAGTCATTTAATTATTTTTCTAATATCTAAGACTTCAAATTCAACTAAAATTTTACTTAAGAATATCCTAATATTTAGGACTTCAAATTCAATTAAAATTTACCTTATTAAATTTTTTCTTATTTGACCAATTTTTATAAATATCCTTTTAGAGTTTAGTACGTGGCCCCTAAATTTCTTTTTAAATTCTTAGCCTATGAGGTATGTAATAGTATTTTTTTTTTTCTCCAAATTACCAATAATTGATTACCTAAAAATATGGAACATCCATTAGTAATGCATGTTCGCTTTTTTCCTGTTAACTTCTTAAGAGTTTTGATTTAATTTTAACTTTAAATTTCTAGAAGTCTGAACTAATATGGTGTTAATTTAGAAATAAATTAAGCTACGGTCATACTATGTGAAATTGTAACTACAATTAATTTTTTAAACTTAAGTTAAACTAATGTATTTAGAACTTTTGGAATAACTATAAATTTGTCATCCCCCAATTGACCTCAACATTGTGAACTCTTGAAATTTCAAAGTTGTTATTAGCAAAGTACATTCAAAATGAGTTTAGAATAGTATTAACTTTTTTTTGGCATTGGATGAACGTGCAAAGAAGGGAATTTAGACTTAAATCAATAAGAATCCAGGCAACTTTTTTACACACGAAGAGGTCCATTTGGCTTGTCTATAATTTTGATTAACTTTGAATGAATAATTATTTTTTTGTATAATGACATTATGAACGTAAAATTTACAAAGAGATGCAAGATGAGATACAACAACATAGTATATTTTTATTTTATATAATAAAATATTTATAACTATAAATTCGATAGAACTAATTACACCAAAATTCATTCAGAAAATGTTGAATTCAACCATATATTGTATCAATTTACTAATATATATTTTCATCATTAAACATATATTAAGTTTAGTTTAACCTCCATTACTATTTTTCAATAATTTGTGTATATGTTTTATATTAATTAACGCAATGCACACGTGCAACGCACGTACACTAAAACTAGTTATATTAAAAGCACGAAGGTCCTTAGCGAAATGTCGTTCGTCTTTTTTACTTTTTTAAAATAGAGTTCACACTGGACAAAATAGTCATTTAATTGTCTTCCTATATATAGTATTAATCATTCAATTTACTTTCCTAATATTTAAAAATACTCATTTAATTACTTTCCTATTTAGGACCTTGATTTAGAAAAGTAGAAAACACATTCCTAAAATCTCTACCTTAAATAAATGAGAAAAGTACGTTTTAGAGAACCAACTAAAATATCTTCAATTCCTAAAATCTTAAGTTAATTAAAAGAAAATATATATTTCAAGGAGGAATCAAATTATTTTAAATTCTAATTTTTCCTATACATAAATAGAAAAGGACAGTGCATTAAAAGGAAACTCTTAACTACTTTTGTTATGGGTAATTTTTCGGAAACTCTGTCAAACAAAAACGTAGTATCCTTTTTCCCTTTTCATTTTTTTATTTACATGTTAAATTTTGAAATGTTATATTTTTACTTTGATCTATATATATAATTATGTAATCCATAAATACAATTATTTATGAAGGGATTAGGTGGAATGAGTTCTTTTAGAGTGTTCCTACTTTCTCATGTGGTGCATAAGTTAGAGTTAAATAAAAATCTTTGAGATGAGAAGAAACATAGGACTCAAGAAAAAGGAATTAAATTGGGAATGTCTGGCTGACGGCCTACGAAGATTACTGAAATACATATCGGTTTACCTAGATTATAGGAGTGTATGGGGTACATGCAGAATAAATTTGTTCTTTTTGTATATATTTTTATTGATTAACACGATAAACACGTGCAACGCACGTACACTAAAACCTAGTTAGTTTAAATGGGAGAAAAGATTTATAATTACGTTACGTATTCTATACATCTGTTCATCTACGAGAATTAAAATTTAAAAAATAGATAGAGGTATGATAGTATCATAATACTAATTATAAAAACAGACCATTTTTATTATTGAAGGAAACGGATGGAGCATGAAATAGTTCTGCTACTTAAATAGATACGATTTAGAGCATGTTAATGGCTGATACAACCTATTATAAAAGAATGTAATTGGGCAATGTAACGAAAGATTTCTCCATAGGAATTTCATTAAGTTCTGTCACTTTTTGTTGAAAGAAACTAATTTTTTTTAATAAAATAACAAAAGCATGAAATAATTATGGGATAATTTATTCTTCGTTGAGGTAGATACATAGAATAAATTATATAGAGAGAATTCATGTGATGAATAAAATCAAATTACCTCTATAAAGCTAATCTTAGTGCATGCTGGATTAAGCAACGAAAAATTTCATATAGTGGTAAGATGTCAGTTCAAATTAAAGAGTTCTTCTAGACTCGGGAATTGGTATGGTCTGAAACTTCAAAACATAGTTGGGATATATTATGGAGAAGTTTAAACTTTATTAGAATTAGAAGTTCATACGAATTTGGATTAGGGCAAATTACAATATTACAATTTTATCTAAAGTTATTCATTATTTTAAGGATATTAAGATATACGAACAACATAGTCAGATCATGCTACTTAATTTATTTTGAATTGAATCTTTTTTAACTTTAGCTCCAATCATTTAAAGGAATATTTATATCCGAGTTCCAGTTAAAAATACATATGATTAACAGGTTCACGTTGGAATTTTTAGTGTCACACACATTCTTTCTTTTTATATAGCTGAACTCTCAAGTCACAGTCATCCAATTCAAAACTGAAAGGTAAATGATCACAAAGAGTATCAAAAGAATAGCTGATTGAAAACCAGAAAGGCCTGCAACTTTCAAGTTGCCCATTCCCCTAGCAGAAGAGAATGGATTACATAAACCACAATGCCATTGGAAAGGATGATGTTGTCCATCTAATGTCCTCGCAAGTCGCTACATGTTTCAGCAACCATCCGGCAATACAATTCATTCACCAGACTTAGAGCAAAGGACCAATTTATATTAATAGCTGCTGTTGCAAACATACAGCAATTAAAAGTTGATTCAAGCAAAATGTCAACTATCCTATTAAATGTAGCGAACAATCTTAAGATTTACACTTAACAATGAATTCTAGCGAAGTAAAGCAAAAGACTGAAGAATCTGTCATGTCTACAGGTCATGCAACCATCGAGCAATAAACTGATGATATGGAGCAACAGAGAGGAAGATTTCACTGCCAAGATCCAGGAGAACCAATTCACATTTGAGTCTCATCACACTATAATTGGTGCAACACTTTATAGGGAACATGGCACTGAAGCAGGATCAAGCTCCCAGCAGCCTATTAAAACCCCTCCTTTTTCCCCAGTCAGCTGAAATGCAGGGATCTGATGAGAGAATCTCCCGAACTCATCTTTTTTTATTTCTAGAATAGCAGGATTCAATCTTTGTTTTCTTAGAGACCTGAAGACTGACTTGAAACCATTCACACGCACCATGGATGAAACTTTTATCCGGTCTTTTGAATTCTCGATGACCTCCACTATCTCATACTCAAACTTGTCTGGATCCAAACCTGATTTTTTCCAGTTCTTGTAGAGTGCCCAAATCTCTCCTTCTCTTGGATAGATTTCAAACCTGTTCCTATTATTAGAGACTGTTTTCACCACGTGTGAGAAGGTACTAGGCTCAACGACTTGACATTTTTCATTCTGGACTTTGAATGTTCCACAAACAGTCTGAGGAGCATTTTTACGACCTGCACTAGATTCAAGAAGGACTACATGCAATTTGAATGGCGAAGGAACAATCTTCTTAATCTGAGCATAAGTCTTTGGCAATGTACTATTTTGACCATAAAGAGCCCATACCTGATCTACTTGAAACTTCCCCATAGATCTGTCCATCCTAAAATCACAAAAAACTTCTTCAGAACCTTTTTCATCTGATAAAGTTATTGGATTTTTGGAGCTTCCAGAGGAGTTGCCGAGACCAAAGCTCTTTGTGGGTGAATGCAACACTTCATCAGCTTGACATGACAAATGACTTGGTATGCTGGGACTTGAGTGACAGTTCTTTTTAACACAATTATCATCAAAATCAGTGGAAGGATTGTCATTGGCAGAAAGAGAGCTCATCTTATTTTGCTTTTTCTCAGAGTTGTTCACTCCTCTAGCAGATTTTCGAATCTTAGCAGACTCACCATCAGTAGCATGGATGCCTTTCAAGTCCCCAGACTTCAGAGATATCGTTGCATTCTCGGATGTCCTGGATTTGTCTCTAGTTCCAGGGGGAACAGCAAACAAAACTTCTTCTATAGGTTGAGAATTTGAAGTCCTGCTTTCTTCCTTAACTTTCCCAGGGTACCAAATATCATCTGGATCAAGGGGTAGGGAAGCAGGATCAAGTTCAAACGATCCCGCTGGTACACCCTCTCGTTCAGTTCCAGTCATTTTGAAAGAGGGAACTCGATGAGAGAACTTGTAAAGTTCATTTGGCTTTACAAAGAATGTAGCAGACACAGTAATCCTTGTTCGCTGGAAAAGGCTAACAAAACCAGTCACTTTATCTAAGTAACCAACTTGGACACCAACATCCCCAACATAATCAGAAAGAATCTCCACAATTTCATACTTGTACTTCCTATGGTTCTTTGGATCGGAGGTCCAACAAATATCCCAATCCTTGAAAAGGGCCCACGTTTCCCCTTTCCTAGGATATACAACGTACAAACCTCTCTTGCCCATTTCGCACGGAACTTGATGAGAAAATGTAAGTCGATCAGAAGTGGAATCAGTACACCCACGTTTAAATTTCCCACAGCCAACAGGCAACTCTGCCCTGACCCAAGCTCTGCCTCCTTGATCTTCTGGATGAGCCTCGAGCCAACTGAAAATCACATTAAATTCAGGACTGGATACCTTCCTAATGTGGGCATAGAATCTTGGCATACCATCATCCGTATCATAGCAAGCCCAGATTTGGTCAATAGCAAAGCGATTTTCTGCTTTATGCTTGTCAAAATCACTGAATTCAGGATCAGGATAATCATACACCTGTGCAGGATTACTATCAGAAATGGTATCTGGTTCGGAATCAGAATCAACAAGAAGTTCAATATTTTTGGCACCACCTGATGGCGGTCCGGAAGCCTGTCCATTAACTGTCGCAATTTTAAAATTGTTGGTTTGCACATCCCTTTCAGGACAGCCCACTCCATTTTGATTTAATCTTTCCACAGAATTACTGCACGGCCTAGTTGCACATGCATGTCTTTGATTATCACCACCAACAGCTTCTTTCTGCAGAGGTTTACTATCTCCAGCTGACTGGTTAGACCGCGCCTTCTTCAGAGGGCTTGCCAAATCATTCTCATCATCACTTACACCTTCATTGTATGAAACATTCTGCCGACGCCGAGATGATCTCCTAGAGCCATAGGCATCAAGTCCAGTTCCTTGTCCAGCAGGTGGATTGTTTCCATTTTCAAACTCCACATCTTCTGTCTCGACACTGGTTGAAGTATCAGAGCTTTCACTCGATTCAACTGTCTGCTTCCGACCCCTTTTCCTGCTTTTGCGATCCACCTTTGGCATTGCAGCTCCTTCTCTCATACCACCTGTTCGCTTTTCATCCTTTCGTTTGGTTCTCATATCCTCAAACACTGGAGCAGTCTTTCCTCTGCATATCTCTGGACCCTGTTGGGGTCCAGTTCGGGTAGGTGGAAACCCAGCACTTCCTGCAGTCATTTTCGAGGTTCCTTGGTTAGGAAGTTCTTTCTGCACAAAAGACTGGTTGCGATTAGATTTAAGGGGCACATCCTGAAATGCAGGCTGACTCCATTTGGGTCCAGGAGGGACGCCTTGAGAACCTATATCAAATGCTATAAAAGGCTTCGAGCATTTCTGGCAGCGCAGAGCACTGTTCACATAATTACTATAATACTGGTATCTAACTTTGCAAGAGGGGCACTCTGTCCAGAACGTTTCCTGCACTGTAGATGAAGCTGGTTGTGTAGATTGACGGTTATTTAGAGTATTGAACGGAGCATTGAAACCATTGTTAATATTGTTTTGCCTGACAAATGGATATCGATTAACCTGATGAGGTGGTTGCTTTGCTACGAAAGATTTGGATAGAACTTTACACTTATTATCGTATGAAGACCTTTTAACTGGGTCAGAGAGAACCATATTTGCTTCCACAATTAGCTTGAAAGCTGCCTCTGCACCAGGCAACTTATTCTTGTCAGGATGAAGCACGAGTGCAAGTCTCCGATATTGTTTTTTGATGGTCGATTCATCAGAGAACTTATCAATTTGAAGAATCCCATACCAGTCCCTTTCTGATCCCACTACTTTGTTTTGAGATGAACAGTGAACATTACAGACAGCAAGTAACTGGGAAATGTTCTCCAGTTGAGGGTAAAGTCGTTCGGCTTTCACCGCAACCTTTTTAGCCCCTTCAAAGTCATTATTCAGCAATTTCTTCTCCGCAAGCTCTTTGGCCTTTAGGGCCTCGTCCTTGTTGCAGTCCATCGCAGGTTGAACTTAATAAATTAACTGGTCAAGTGATAAGCATAAGTTTCTAACTTGTCTTCTTCATCTCAACTCTATAATCATACAAGAAAAAAGGAAAGTAACATCAATATCGCCCAAAACAAAAGTGTGCATACATATAAACAGAAGTCAAAGTGGATATTAACAAAATAACATATACTTTCACAAAGCAAAACAAGAGTACTAAATGGTAAAAAGGAAATGCTGCATTTCTCAAGATAGACATAGAAAACCACATTTTTACTATTAATTAAGTCGCATAGCAACAGCTCTAGATAAGGAACTTTACCTTCAGTTATAACTTATGTGCTTTTGGAGCAGCTATGAGCGAGATTAGTGGCAGATCAAAACCACAGAAAGACCAGATGCTTAAATAAAGGTACCAAAATCTGCAACAAAGAATAGCTAATTTCAACTAATCTACGGTAAACGATTAAGTAAAATAAAAATAAACAAAACACATAGATGTCGCATTTGGGAGCTTTTAACTCAAATGGTCTATTAAAGTTTGGAGGTAGGTATATTTCCAGAATCCTGCCTTCTGAGCATATTTCTTAAATACAACAACAACAACAAACCCAGTATAATCCCACATGTGGGGTCAGCGTATTTCTTAAATGTGACGGAATAATCAAACGCAAAATATAGGGTATCAGATAGTGAAAGTAACACAAGCAGCTCAAATTTTACCAAAAAACGAACAAAGGGAAGCAATTAATAGAGACCCTTACGTAGTCAAAGTATTAGGAACTGACACAAATCCATAATTCAAACACCAAAAAACAGATCAAAAAACATCCGAAACCCTAAAAATTCAATTATGAGAATCGGAGTTCATACTCTATAATTGTGTGTGAGAGAGAGAGAGAGAGAAAACAGCACTCACTATCCAAATACTTCAAACTTCTAAGGCCCATGTGACCAAAAAGCCCGAATCACAGTAAAATAGGGAAACAGTACACACACAAGTATATCTACACATAAGAAATATGCTTACCCGTATGAGCGACGCGCCTGGGATGAAAAGTATGGAGAGAGAAAAACCCCAGTTGAGAATAATTTGACAGATATAGACACAGGAGAGACTGGGAGAGTTGGGGAGTCGCGGGAAAGAGAGTGAAAATTCAGGAAAAGGGGAATGACTTGTGAAATTTCATTGCCCCAAAAACGAATTAAAGAAGGTTCTTCTTAATTTCAATACAAAAATGTAGGGTGCTTCAATTTTGTCGGGTTGGGCCCATAAGATTTTAGGTTTTCAACTTGGCCCATTAAGAAATAATGGGCTTTAAAAAGGGAAAGTTGAACCCGAGATTTTTATTTTTGTATTACACTACAGGGTCACCCTCCAAGAGTGGGTTGCTCTAGTGGTGAATATCATCCACTTCCAACTAAGAGGTTGTGAGTTCGAGTCACCCAAGAGTAAGGTGGGGAGTTCTTGGAGGGAAAAAGCTGGGGGTCTATCGGAAACAGTCTCTCTATCACAGGGTAGGGGTAAGGTCTACGTACACATTACCCTACCCAGGTCTACGTACACATTACCCTACCCAAACCCCACTAGCAAGATTATATTGGGTTGTTGTTGTTGTGTTTCAAGAACGTGGACGATAAAAGGAAAACAGTGAGAATGAACGAAAAGGGCCAAATATACCTCTGTACTTTCGAAAAATGTTTAAATATACCCTTCATTATACTATGAGTCCAAATATAGCACTCCCGCTATACTTTGAGTTCAAATATACCCCTAATTTAAATGGAGTGACACGTGTCATCGTCCTATTGGCCAATTCTAAATATCTCCTAATTAATTAAAAAGACCCTTACCCAAACCCGTTTTTTTGTAAAAATAGAAAAAACTGAATTATTTTTACTAAAAATTGAAGGAAAAAAAAATTTCCAGTTTTTACAAAAAAATTGCTTTAAAAAAAACTGAAAAATATTTTCTAAAGCAATTTCTTTTTGTAAAAACTGAAATTATTTTTATTAAAAACTGAAAAAAAAATAAAAATATTTTTTTCAGCTTTTACAAAACTATTGCTTTAAAAAAACTAAAAATTATTTTTTTGTAAAAACTGGAAAAACAATTGTTGAATCTTTTTTTTCAGTTTTTACAAAAACATTACTTTAGAAAATTAATTTTTAGTTTTTTTTTTCAGCTTTTAAAAAAATAATGCTTTAGAAAATATTTTTCGGTTTTTTCAGTTTTTTTAAAGTAATATTTTTGTAAAAACTGGAAAAAAAATATTTTTCGTTTTTTTTCAGTTTTTAATTAAAAAAATCATTTTTTTCCAATTTTTGCAAAAAATATTCTTTAGAAAATTGCTTTTCGAGTATGGGTGATGGGTATGGTTATGGATATGGGTCTTTTTAATTAATTAAGAGATATTTAGAATTGGCCAATAGGACGATGACACTTGTTACTCCATTTAAATGAGGGTATATTTGAACCCAAAGTATAGCGGCAGGGGTATATTTGGACTCATAGTATAATAAAAGGCATATTTAAACACATTCCGAAAGTACAAGGGTATATTTGACTCTTTTCCTTTTATTGTGTGGAGACTCCCATTATGTCATTGAATTGTAAGATCGAGATCTTTTGATTTACTTTTTCACCCTAATGATTGGGAGTGTACAAAAAAAATAATAAATCGCACCAAACCGATAATCTGAGTCAAATCGGGAAAAAAATCACGATTGTGGTTTGGTTTGATTTGGTTTGGTATTGAAAAAAAAACTTGACCATAATTGGTTTGGTTTGGTTTTAACTAAAGAAAGTCAAACCGAAACCAAACCAACCCGACATTACATATATAATTTTTTTTAGATATATGTTAAACAACACTAAGTGATTGGTGCTTATTTTTAAATATATTAGAAGCGCTTGAGTTTCGACGTGTCTGCTTAATGTCTTTTTCAAAAAGCTCGAGGGCAATTTAGTCATATTGCATCACTTTTATTAAATCATACATATACGTGGCTTTTTTGCCCACCGATAAGTCTACTTGTGATTGTTATAGGTTTGCATCTCTTTCCCTTTTCTCTCTTTCTACTCAATACGGGCTTAATGGGTCCGGCCACATTCGGTCAAAAATGGAACCGGAACGATTCTGGGCCTACCGGGCCGGTTTTGTGTATAATTTTATATATATATATTTTGTATAACTAAAGTAAAAATATAAAATAAAAAAATTATCTTATAAAAAGAGTGTTTGAATAAAGGATGCAAAGATTTTAAAATTCTTATATTTGAATATTGATTAAGAATTTAAGATAATATAAATACAATGAAGATAGAAAATAATTGCACTTATAATTTGCAAGTTCTTTTTTTATTTCAAACTTGCAATCTAAAGTTTACATTACATTTAACAACAACTAAATTAACGAAAAAAGAGTAAATTCAAAGTTTAATTATTAAATATAAATCTAGAACTTCAAAGGTTTTGCATTGCCTTAGTAAGTTCTTCATAATCAATATGAACTTCTTGGCCATCTTTTGGAGTGTTAAATTCAGATGGGTGACCATGTGTATATCTCCAAGTTTCTCGTCTTCTGGTTTATCAACATCTTCACGTCCTTGATTTTTTCGTTCCGATCTAATCCAATCTCTGAAACATACTAAAACTTCTAAAGCATTACATCCCTATGAGTAACAGGTGTCTCTCAGTTGTTGTCTTGCTTGACTAAATGCACTCTCTGATGCCGCAGTTGAAATTGGCACATTCAGCACGTCCCGAGCCATAGCAGAAAGAACAGGGAATTGCTTTTCATTCTTATGCCACCATCCCAACGGTGAAAAATCCTTATTGCGAGACTCTGATTGCTTTTACAAGTAGAATTAAAGTTCATTAATGTTCCTACTACTGATTTGAGTGGAAGGAAACGTAGCTCAAATATTATAACCATCAAGACTTTCATCTTCATCCATATTAGCAGATGCAGTAGAAGTAGTATAATACATAGTGGGATTAACATTGCCTACATTAATAGCACCATCATCAATTATATTTGCATAAATAATTATATAATTATTGTAAATAATCATTTAGCTTGTTCATACAATTATATATATATATATATATATATATATATATATATATATATATATATATATATATATGGGGTTAGTTGGTTCAATCTTCATATAATTATATAAAGCATTGATTATTTGGTGACAATTAGACATTTTTATAGAAGGATTTAAAACATCACCAATTAAATAAATCAAAGGAATTGGAAAGAAATATTTTTTGAATTTGGCTTGCATTTTTTCAACAGCATCCTTATATTTTTCTTTCTTCTTTAATTTAGAGAGTAGAAAAGAAATTTCAGCTATATGTACTAAAGCCATAGTAACAATAGGGTAATATGCTCCAGAAAACTCAACAGTAGCTGTACAAAATTTATGTAAAAATTGAACAACATCATTAATGGTCTCCCAAGAATTAGTTGTTAACATACGGTTTGGATCAGTAAAATGCGCTTTAGCAACTTCAGTTATCGGCAATCTATATTTGTAGCAACATTTTAAAAATAAGTATGTATAACTCTATCTAGTAACAATTTTATCTTGCATGAATCTGGGTTTAAGGTTATGCTCCGTACACTTAGTCTTAAATTCCCTAATTCTAGATTATCTATTATTTCCTTGAATAACACCCACTGCTCTTCTAACATGAGTAATCTCAGTCGAAAATAAATCAAGACCACTTTTAACGATTAAATTATAAACATGGCATGCACACCTAAAATGAAAAATTTCGTCTAGTGGTGGTTTCAAATGTAGTCTTAATATTGAAATGGCAACATTGTTGTTAGAAGCATTATCAAAAGACATACACAATACTTTTTTATTAAGATTATAAAATTCAACAACTTCACAAATAATAGTACTTATAAAAATAGCATTATGACTTTGATCTTCATCATATTTAAAAGTGATAATACGTTTTTTCATACAATAATTATTATCTATCCAATGACATGTAATTGTCAAATAATTATTTTCGTTTACAGAATGGCCAATATCAGAAGTTAGAGAAACTCTACAAGGAAGGCGGTCAAACAAATACCGTATGTATGTCTAATATTGTACAAGCACCCAACTTATACAATGGCCTATAAAGTGACCAATCTTTCTGTGGAGGCGGCGAAGGGATGGTAAGGCTTTGAAGTCAAGCCCTTATACGCTCTAAAAAAAAGGGTATGTCGTCTAAAGATAAATAATCTATAAGTACTTCTAGGGATACCTTTAAATAAGGGATTATAAATCCTTTGAATATACATAGTCAGATATGATGAAGAAGCAAAAGAAAAAGGTAGACAACCCAAAGCAATCATTTTTGCTAACTCCTCGCGATTCCTTCATTTTATCATATTTCATAAGTCCTCCAGTACTAGGGTTTAAAGTTCCTTGATTTTTATTTAAATTAGAGCCTCATTCTATAGGATGAGTAATTCTCATATGTCTACTAAGTGTTCCAGTCCCCCCTAAACTTCTTCCAGTCTTATGTTTAAAATCATCTTTATAAAGTTTGCATCTAACTCTATCAGAATTCTCTATTTCGTCAAAATATTTCCAAACTTTACTTCTTTTCCTCCGATTAGTAGTCGGGGCCACAAATGGTCTATTACTAGTGCCACGACCACCACCCCTGCTACCAACTCCAACACTACTATGGTGTAAGTGGTGTCTCATCTTTAATTTCTAATTCATTATCTTCTATACCGAAATCTTCTTGTAATTGTTCATAATCTATATTATTATCAAATGATATTTCAGAAATATGTGTAGAGTTATTTAAATTGCTACTAGATGTTGAACTAGTACCTCTTTTTCTATTTTCCCGATTACCTCGATTAGCAACCTTATTACAAACTCTTTTTACAGCATTAAACATATTGTGAAAATTTAACTACTAACAAAAATTAAATATGAAAATAAAATATTAAATAAGAGAAAGAGTTGGAGGAAGTGCACCGAATTCCAAAATAAGTTGAACACTTGATGATTTTCGCAACTCCAATGTTACCACGAAGAAAAGTCAATTGTTCAAAGTTCAAAGTTCAAACTTCAAATAATATGATAAATTAAATTCTAAAAAAAATGAGAGCCAAATAATTGATTGCAGTTTAGGTAAGAATGAGAGAATGACAATTGAGATTTGAGTTTGAGAAATGAGAGATGAGTGAAGAAATGAAGAAGAGAGGGGGTGTATTTATAGTTTTTCAAAGGGCTAAATTAGTAATTACTAAAAGTGTTATTTTTAGAAAAACTTTCCCAAAAAAGGGCCATTCTTGCAATAATTCTGTTGGGCAACGGTCAAATTTGAAGTTAACCGTTGCCAACCGTCAAAAATATCCCTTGAACCGGTTTAACAGAAAATTTAATAAAACGGTTTTGACCGGTCCGGTTAACCGAATTTCTTTTTTATACGGACCAACCCCCTAACCCAGCCCACCCGGCCCCCTAACTACAGGTCTAGGCCGGTCCGAAAATAGGTCAACCCGGCCCGTTTGTCACCTTTAATACATATACGTGGCTTTATCTGCCCATCGATAAGTCTATTTGCGATTGTTATAGGGTTGCATCTCTTTCCCTTTTCTCTCTTTCTACTCAATGTCCCAATCTAGATTTTTCTAGGCATGCACGGAGAAAAAGCAGTACAGCAACAATTCACTATAATCAAAGCGTAGCACCGAGAAAGAGCAAAAACCAGGTGATAATCCCTTTTTGATTTGAAGTTTGAGTTTCATCTTAAGTCTTTATGCTCGATTATTGCTCTATTCCACCTTTTTCCTTAGTTTCTTCTTCACTCTAGCCATTAGCTTTTACTTGATTTCTACATTTTTTCATTTGCTCTTTGTTTTTGGGGTTTATCATATATGTGAATTATGTGGAGTTTCTTAGTAATGGAATTGTGATGATATATGTTGGTTTTTGCACTTTCGCTCTTTGTGTTTTTGGCCTTTGTTCTCTTTTTCCTTTATTTGTTTTACTCGTGTCTTGGTGATGAGATTTTGATAGATATCTTTTGTTTTTCTTCTTATTTGGGACTGTTTTGATGGTGTTTGACCAAAAAATATAGATCTTTGGCTAAACTAATTAAATGTATTTAATGAGAGGTTAAGCCTAGCTAATAATAATAATTTCAGATGTGTAATCGATCCACGTGGATAAAGTTCGAACAACTTTGAAAGAGAGTTAGATTTGATGTGTATTTAATGTTTCAATATCAATAATGGAAGAGGAATATCAAGCATTTAATAACAATAAATGGTACTAAAGTAAATAAGGAGAATGATTCACCCAATATTGAATAAGGTGGATGATTTCTCCTTCTGACTATGATGAATGACATATAGATACAAAAGTATCGGAGCCTTTCTCGGATCTGATATAAAAGATATAGAACAATCAACAATCGAATCCCTTTAGAAAGGTAGTGTTTGTATTTATCTATCGAGAGTCTGTTTTATCAAGAATGTACTTGTCAGAGAATATCATCCGCCTCTTATCTAATCTCTCTCTTTCTATTTATAGGGACATGCTCCCAATTAACCCTAAAAGTACAAGTATAAAGAATATCCAATAGAATATTCTCTTAAAGGTCCTATTACTAAACTGGTCGTTACTGCTCCCTCTAATACTTGACCTCGGCCATAACTGGCTGCTCAGCGATGAATCCCATTAGTTACTACTCGACCTCGGCCAAATTACTTTTGGCAATACCACTTCGCGTTGAATGCCCTTAGGCGGATTTTGACCCATACAGTTAGTCCCTCAACTTATCAGGGTCGCCTCTCGGACGACCTCGATGAGCGGACTTCGCTAGTCGTAGTTGAGAGATTTTAGGCAGGCGGGTCGAATAGTAACACTCTTGGCGAGATGATAACGTGGCACTTCGTGAACCATAACTTATCGTTACGTCGATTCAGAATGACGCCACGACACCACGCATCATTATTACGCATTTTCTTGATGTATTGTATCGTTTTTCGTGCCTCTATCATTTTGAAATCCGTGATGGGCATCGACGATTTATATTCTCGATTGTGGTGCACGAGTTCCTATAAATAAGGACACAAAACCCTTTGCCTGATTTTTTGTGCTTTTCAAACACTGAATCTTCATCTCTTCCTTCCTTCTTTCATTATTCTTGCTTTTGTTACCTTCATCCTTGCATTCCTGTTTTCACCGGTTCGGATAACTTCTGCACTTATATCTATTTTGTGCTTGCGTATTCTCCATATAAAAAAGAGCAAAAATAGTTAATACAACTAATTCAAGGGGGAGTACCTGATCCTGTCCCCTTGGCAGTTCGCAAGCCTCCCCACGATGATAGGGTGGCCATGGTTGCTGAAGATGACAAATTTCCTATGGTGGAGAAAATAATTCCCCGTAAGGAGAAGGCTAGGTCTGACTTATTAAAGATGCCCGAAGATGATCCAGAGATCTCGGAGTCATTGATGAAAAAGGCGGCCATCGCTGAGTTTAGGGCTAAATTCAAAATTCCCGCCCACATAGACCTCATCCCTGTGGGGCACGACATGGTGAAAATACATCGCCGGGGGTACTGTGCCTTCTATGCATACCCCTTCTTCGTAGGTTATTCTTTTCCTATCCTTCCCCTAGCCGAAGATTTTTGTCACTACTATCGGGTGTGCCCGGCTCAACTCTCCCCCCTATATTTACAAGCTCATCTGCATGATTTCAAAGTTCGCGTAGTTGGTCGGGGTCAAGGTGACCATCCGTCACTTGATGCATCTTTTCGCCTCCAGTTTTCACAGAAGGATGATGTTACATCTTCGCCACAGGGGCGACAAGTGTCTTGTGGTAAAAATGGATTACAAGGCCAACCGCCAGTTTTGGCTCAACTACTTCTACGTTAGAACTGAGGACGTGGTGACAAATGCAAACGGATTTCCTTAGCTTTGAACTATGCTCGTAAGCACCTTTCTTCCTTTTTCCTCGGTTGCACTTTGTGCTAGTCGACCTTGGTTGTACTATATCTTATTTTTCTCTTTTTACACAGCGAAAGCTAAACCCCCCTCCTTTGGTTGAGGATATTCACGAGTGGGTTAGCCAAGTCCTTCCTCATACAGTGGGGATCCGCGAATGGTTGGCCTTCCATATTAAGTTCGGGCCTAAGCTTCTCGGTAAGTTTGCTTGTCTTCGTCATTGAAGTTTTCTGATAGGTCACCTTTTAGGTCGCCTTCTATCTTTGCGGGGGTTGATCCCGACCTTTTTTATCTCTTTTGTTGTCAGCACGGGGAGGTACGAGGAAGCCGAGAGCTCCTACTCATTCGTTCTGCCAGGCGACCGCCACAACGGAATCTGTTTCAGCTGCAATCGCGACCAAGCTTGCTCGGTCATCTGCCTTTCTTTGATCTCCAGTTTTGGCGAGATCAGCTCAGCCATCGGCGGCCTCAGCATCTGGGACATCGGCTTTTCCTGTGCTGCATTTAGTAGATGAGTTGTCGTCGAGCGAGGAAGATCTGGATCTACGAAAAAGGAGATCGGCTGATGTTGGCGGTGGTACAGTTCGAGCAGTGGACTCTACAAGGGACGACTATGAGCCGACCATTGTTGCACCTGAAAGTGACGCGAAACCGTCATCTGGAGTTTCGCTATCAATGGGAGTGGTGGAAGGTACGCCCTTTCTTAAAGTTGGTGTTGAAGTTGGAGGGTTGTCCGTGGAGGTCGGTGATAGCGTATTGAGAAGTGACATGTCATCCTCGGTATTGGTTGATGTTCCCTCGTTGGCCGAGGTGAGAGGCAAAGGTATTACTGAGGATGGCTACGAAACTGTCTCTGATATTAACCTCGATGAGGTGCGGATGTTGAGCGAGGGGTTCATTTTTTTCTCAGGTGGAAGTGAGGTTGGAAGGGTCCACTCATGCCATCGTGGTCCCCATGGACCGCGACCTGCTGGTGAACACTGAAAATGTGGTCCCTTCCTTAGGTCCCCTTTGCTCCGATGTGGAGGGCAAGACCCTCGAGTTACTGAATGATGCCACCCTGTCGTCGAGTATAGCCGGCCTCTCCCTTAGGGTAAATCTTCCGACCTTGGTAGTTTTTATGTCTTGTGCACTATTTTTGATAGACTGATTTTTCCCCCTCTTTTTTTAGACTATTATCTTGGAGATTGAGAGTGCTCGCCGAGAGGAGAGGCATAAAACCATTTTCAAGAAAATGGCGAGTAAGTACCGTGAATACCTCAGCAAGCATCGCGAGATTTGTAGGTGATTTGGTGAGAGCGGCGACTTCCGAGCTATCAGGGACGAGCTGAAGTAGAAAGACAATAGCTAGTGAGAGTCATCAGCAAATGCAACATCATTGAAAGGGCGCTTAGGGACAAAGAAGAGGAGCTCTAAGTGAGCAAGAGAGTTGAGGCCGAAATACACGGACCTTCAAGCCCAAGTAGTATCTCTGCAGGCCGAACTCGAGCAATGTTCGGTCAGGGTCGATGCTTTGAGTGACGAGGTCGCCGAGAAGACAACATATTTGGAGAAGACCAAGTTAGCTCGGTTAGCGGCTTTGACAAATGCGTAGGCTTTGAGGGATGTAATCCGCGTCCTTCGGTCTGAGCGGGCAAACAATTTGGAGATGACCAGGCTCAGGGAAGATCGGCTTGACGAGCAAATCGGGGGGCTAGAAAAAGAGGTCTCGAACCTTGGTGACCAAATCGTCGCTCTCGAGGCCGAGAAGACACATTTGTTGGCCCAATCTTCGTCCTATCACACTTATGCTTATCTTGATGTTCTGCGAGATTTATATGAGAAGTGGATCCACGCCAAGGCTCAGCTAGACATATTCAGAGATATGATGATGACGGGGAGAGTTCCTGAGGCTGATTTTGAGGATTCTCGTGCCAAGGCACGTGCAGCTCGGATCGCCTATGGCTATGACCCTGCTACACAGGGGACCGGCTATGGCGAGGATGATTTAGATGGGATTTAGCAGGATGCCTGGTACAAGGACGAATATCCTAATGGCGATGGTGGAGATGGCGATGCTGGGTCGGGTGGCGAGTAGTTATCTCTTTGATTTGTAATATTTTCATATTTTTGTGGGCATCTATTTAGCCCCTGTAAAGCTTTTTTTTGAAGTATGAAATGCTATTTTTGTTGTTCGTTTCTGAATCTTTTCTCTGTTCGGTCTTGTATGATCATTTCCTTAATTATGTCGTTTGGCTGCTTTTAGCTGTAGAAGCTCGATTTGTATGTTGAACGAGTTCAAACGCTGCACTTGGTAGTCGTGACCTGGGCCAATTAAGTGTTATCGAACGAAGTCAAACATAGTCGGAGCTTAATTTGAAACGTAACTTAGTTAATATAAGCGAGGTCGATGTAACCTATATCCAAAAATAGCCGAGGGTCATATAAGCTTAATTCGAGCAAAGTAAAATATAAGACACAATTGACCTGAATGAAGCCGAATGCGAATTCGAGCGAGGTCGGTGTTATTTGATTCGAATGAGGTCGAGTGTCTTTCAATTCGAATGAGGTCGAATATTTTTTAATTCGAACGAGGTCGAATGTCTTTTAATTCGAACGGGGGCGAATGTTTTTTAATTCGAACGGGGTCGAATGGCTTTTAATTCGAATGAAGTCGAATGTTTTTTAATTCGAACGAGGTCGAATGTCTTTTAATTCGAACAAGGTCAAATATTTTTTACTTCGAAGGAGGTCTAATGTCTTTTAATTCAAATGAGGTCAAATATTTTTTAATTCAAACGGGGTCGAATATCTTTTAATTCGAACGAGGTCGAATGTTTTTTAATTCGAACGGGGTCGAATGTCTTTTAATTCGAACGAAGTCGAATGTTTTTTAATTCGAACGAGGTCGAATGTTTTTTTAATTCGAACGAGATCGAATGTCTTTTAATTCGAACGAGGTTGAATGGTTTTTAATTCGAATGAGGTCGATTGTTTTTTAATTCGAATGAGGTCGATTGTTTTTTAATTCGAACGGGGTCGAATGACATTTAATTCAAACAAAGTCGAATATTTTTTAATTCGAACAAGGTCGAATGTAGTTTGTTCAATTATGGTCGTGGGTCGGGTAGATGCTGAGGTAATGTTCTGGAGAACATACATGTGTGTTTTGCTCAATACTTGGAGAAATTTACATATTTTTCGGGATGGCATTCCAGTCCCGATCTATCTAGTCCCTTCATTGGGCGACCTGGAGATATGACGAGAGGTTGGACAATGAACTATGCCGTTTTCTTGTCTGTACTTTAACTTGAAGTGTTCCCTTCATTGCCTCGTTAAAAACCCCCTTGAGAAAATCTAGTTGGGATAAAACTCAAGTGAGGGAAAAAGAGAACGACTTGGAGGACGCTTGTTCTTAAAAGTTGAAGTACTTGAGGTGGGTGACGTTCCAATTGTTTAGTAGTCGTTTTCCTTTCACTGTTTCTAGTTGAAATGACCCTTTGCTTGTTGCTGCTGTGATTTTGTATGGGCCGACCCAATTTATTCCCAGTTTGCCCTCCTATAGGTCTTTGCTTGTGTTTGGGCTTTGAGCACATAGTCCCCGATTTTAGTGGTTTGATCTTGGCCTTTTTGTTGTAGTAGCGTTCTGCCTGTTGTTTTTGGGCGATCATTCTTATGTAGGCCATGTCTTTCTATTCTTCGGTTTCGTCGAGATCTTACCTTCTACTTTCGTCGTTCCTATGCCCGCTCTCATGGGCGTATCTCAAACTAGGCTCTCCGACTTCGACTGGTATTACTGCGTCAGTCCCATAGACTAACGAGTAGGGCGTTTCCCCTATGCTCGTCTTTTGCGTTGTGCGGTAGGCTCATAGCACTTCTGGCAGTAGTTCTAGCCAAAGTCCATTTGCGTCCTCGAGCTTTTTCTTCATGATATTTGGTATTGATTTATTGGAGGACTCCGCTTGGCCGTTGTCTGCAGTGTGGTATGGGGTGGAGAGTTTTTTTTTTGATATGCCACTTCTCGAAAAATCCGGCGACCTTTTATCCATTAAAGTGGGGTCCGTTGTTGCAACTGATCTCTTTGGGAAGGCCGAGGTGGCACACAATATTTTTCCATATGAAGGTGATCACTTCCTGCTCGCGTAGCTGAGCGAATGCTCCTGCTTCTACCCATTTAGAAAAATAGTCAATCAAAACTAAAAGAAAACGCACGTTACCTCGTCCTGCAGGGAGGGGGCCGACGATGTCCATCCCCCACTTGATGAAAGGCTAAGGGGAAGTGACCGAGTGGAGTTGCTCGCCTGCTTGGTGGATCATTGGGGCGTATTTTTGGCATTACTCACATCTTTTTACGAAGTCCGCGACCTCTTTTTTCATAGTAGGCCAGTAGTATCTTGCTCGTATGAGGCATCTGACCAAAGCTCGATTGCCGGAATGAGCCCCACAGTGGCCTTCATAGACTTCTTCTAGGACATGGCGAGTTTGATTCTGGCCCAAGCATTCTGCTAGGGGGCAGCCGTACGTCCTCTTGTACAAATCATTCTGGATGATGCTTGATAAGTAGGGATTTTGACCGCTTATTTGCTCTCTTTTACTTACGTTTTAGTTCAAAAATGCTTAAAGGTATTCCCGAGAACTAATGAAATATGCTTTCTTGCAGGAATATTGGGAAATGAGCCAAAGAAGTGAAAATCAACTCAAAAGGAGTAAAATTGGACAAGAACCAAAACAAGGCAAAAAAGGCTACATTGTGGACCGCACAATAATGTGTGCGGCCGCAAACTCTGAAGATGCACTGATAGAATTTCTTCACAGAGTGCAGACCACACAATTATTGTGTGACCGCAAAAGACTAGATTCAGAGACTTAGTTTGGGAGCTTGAAGTTGTGCGGACCGCACCATTATTATGCGGCCGCAGGATGCCAAAATGCGGCCGCACTCATAAATGTGCAGTCTGCAGAATGAAGCCCAGATCCAGTCCAAGAGCAAAAGTGCGGCCGCACTCAGAAATGTGAGGTCCGCACAATTAGAGGAAGTTCGGCCGCATCTCACTTTTATGTGACCGCAGAAAGCCAACCTGACCAGTCAGGCTCAAAGTGCGAACCACGCACAGAATTATGCGGTCGCACAACCTTCGCAGGAGCAATTTTGTCAGATATTTTTAGTTGGGTATAAATAGATCTTTTTTGTTATTTTTAGGTTAAGATGGGTGCACCTGAACACTTAGAGCCGTTTTTATTTACTGTATTGGGTAACTTTGTACTAGTTTAGCTTTTAAATATTAGATTTTCTTTCCTTAATCAATTATTATGCATTTTATCTTAGTTTCTTCTTTAATTTCTTCATTTTCCATGATTAGCTAAACCCTTAGGTGGGGTTGTGACCCAACCCTATTATGGGTACTTAATGGGTGATTGATTTAGGGCTTATTTGTGATTGGGTATATGAATTTTAGCCTAGTTATTGCTTGAATTTGAGAATTGATGGTTGCAAACATTGATTCATGCCTAATTGACTTAGTTTATACTTGAGAAAGTGAGACTAAGTCTAGGAAAACTTGGCTAACAAGAAATTGGGGTGAACTCAAGAAATTGTTAGCCCAATTAAATGGTCGAATCTAGAGATAGTAAAACCCGACTTGAGCATTTATCACTTGTTTCGTGAGATACCCATTTGGACTTGAGAAAGCCGAATTGGGCAAAATCACTCAAACTACCGAGAGGTATAGAGTGAGTAATTACGTGTGATTGCTATATTGTATCCCGATCAACCAAATATGCCCTAAAGCTATAAATCCGTTAGGTAACCATTTAGGTGGAAGTCACAATCCTAGATCTTTTATAACTTGAAAAACAACCAAAACCAAAAACATTGTCTCTTAGCTTTACAATTACAAGCATTAGCATAAAAGTAGAAGTAGAAATAACAATTGAAAATGTGGAAGTCTAATCTTAGGCACGTCATACATTCACACTAGGTATATACCTAATCCCACATCAAGCTCCATATGGAATCGACCCCTACTCGCGTTGGGTTTTTATTATTGCATTGACCGCCTCGCAACCTAAATTATTGGTGTGAGTTTGGGCGATATCAATTTTTGGCGCCGTTGCGGGGGAGCTAAAAATAGATTTAGCTATATATTTGGTTTTGTGTGTGACTTGTCTTCTTTTCCTTCCGGGTTACTAACCTTTTTGTGAATCGATTGTAGGTACAAAAAAATAGGTCTCAACAATGATCCTCTCGGAAACATGCCTTTGGGGGATGTGGACATGGAAGATGACCCAGTTGAAGAGGTTCCTCTTGAACCTCAAGCAAATAGACGAGGCCGGCCGCCTCAAGACAACATTCTCGTTCCTCCCCCAAATCTACCAAGAGAGGTTCCACACCGGGGGTTACCGAATGAAGGGTACACAAGTGCCATAGTCCTGCCCCGCATTAGGGCGGGCAACTTTCAAATCACAAATGTTATGCTTAAATTGCTTGAGCAACGAGGATTCTTCACCGGGGATCCGAATCAAAATACGTACAAGCACTTGAAAGGATTTGTGGACACCTGTTGGGGAGTAAACAGACCAACGTTTTCGAGGATGCTTTAAGGTTGAGACTATTTCCCTTTTCTCTATGGGGGAAAGCCTTGGACTAGTTAGAAAGATTGTCAAACCATTCTATCCATACATGGGATGAATTGGCAGAAAAATTCATTGTCAAGTTCTTTTCTGCCGGGCATATGGCTACTTTTAGAGACGAGATTCTAGCATTCAAACAATAATCCAATGAGCCTTTGCACGAGATATGGGAGAGGTACTGCACTATGGTGAAAGAGTGCCCGAATAATGACATGACCGAGGCTATGATTCAACAAACCTTCTACAGGGGGATCAATACTACCAATCAATGCGTGGTCAACCAACTTGCCGGTGAAGATTTCATGACAACACCATATGTCGAAGCTTGCGAAATCTTAGATGAAATGGTAGATACTTCATCGGCATGGCTAAGTAGAGAAAATATTCCTCAAGGTGATCCAAATGTGATTCACCTACACAAAGAATTGCACGATCATAGGCAAGCAATTGCTGAGTTGACCACTACAATGAATCAATTGGCCAAAGCTCAACTTCAACAGGTTCAAGGTCCTAAGCAAGTAAATGCAATGGAAAGTGTCAATATGATGGTGAACAAGCGAAAACAAAAGGGTGAACAAGTACAAAACTGTGTGGAATAATTTGTGCAATATGATAGTGGGTTCGACCAAGACGAATCGTATAATGAGCAAGAGGAAGAAGTGCAATATGTGAATAACTACCAAGGGCAAAGGAACAACTCTCAAGGCCCTAATCAACAACAATGGCGATCTCAAGGAAATCAAGGAAATTGGAACAATCAACACCATCAAGGCAATTGGAGTGGTGGTACCAACGATCAAGATAATTGGAACAATAACAATAATTAAGGCAATTGGAACAATCAAGGCAACCAAGGCAATTGGGATGGCAACAATAGGGAGGCAACAACAAAGGGGGTTGGAACGATAACCAAGGGAATCGGGGGTCGGGCTCTCAAAGGCCCCCGATGTATCAACAACCAAACAACCCGCCTCCTTATTCATCTCAAGGTTCTAGTTCTTCCAACAATGAGATGGGATGGATTAAAAATATGTTTAAACAAATGATGGAGAAAAATACCGACTCTGATGCTCAATTAGCCTCTCACAACACTTCAATCCGCAATTTGGAAGTTCAATTGGGGAAAATCTCGCAAGCTTTAAACACTCTTCCTAAGGGGGCACTACCTAGCGATACGGTGGTGAACCCTAAGGGTGGGAACAATACGGGACATGCCATGGCCATAACAACAAGGAGTGGAAGAGGTAGAGATGCAACCACCTCAAATCAAAGAAGAATTATGGATGATGATGTAGTGGTTCAAGAAGATGAGATTCCAAGACATGTGGTTCAAGCTAATGAAGAAGTGAGAATTGATATTGACGAGAATGTGGAGGAGACCCAAGAAGAAGTGAACCTGTCTAGGGAACACGTGATTGACATACCGGAACCGGTAGTGCCAAAGGCCAAGGCACAAATGCCAAGGCCTCCTCCTCCATACCCTCAAAGGCTCGCCAAGCAAAATAGTGAGAACCATTTCAAGAAGTTTATTAACATGATGAAGAGCTTATCCATTAATGTGCCATTGGTTGAGGCGTTGGAACAAATTCCCGGTTATGCAAAGTTCATGAAAGATTTGGTGACAAAGAAAAGAACTATGAATTATGAAACTATAAAGATGACACATCAAATGAGTGCTATTGTGAACTCAATGGCTCCGAAATTGGAGGATCCCGGCACTTTCACAATACCTTGCACTATTTGAAGTGCCGACTTTGCCAAAGCTCAATGTTATCTAGGGGCGAGTATCAACTTGATGCCCTACTCTGTTTTCAAAACTTTGGGAATAGGGAAACCAAGACCCACATCTATGAGGTTACAAATAGTGGATCGTACTATGAAGCGACCATTGGGTATTATTGATGATGCGTTGGTTCGTGTTGATAAGTTCATTCTCCCGGCGGACTTTGTGATTCTTGATTGTGAAGTGGACTATGAGGTGTCTATTATCTTGGGTAGACCTTTCCTTGCTACGGGGAAGGCTCTTGTTGATGTGGAAGCCGGTGAGCTCACCTTTTGGGTGGGCGATGAAAATGTGGTTTTCCATGTGTGCAAATCTATGAGGTAACCGAATAGCAACGAAATTTGTTCGTTTGTGGACTTAGTGACCGAGGTGATTGTTGATGATGCTATTGCCATGATGAATGTTGATGATACTTTGGAGGCCGTATTGCTTAATCATGATGATGATGATAAGGATGGCTATGTGGAATGTGTAAATTCATTACAAGGAATGGGGTCATATACTTATGAAGCCCGAAAATTGTCCTTAGATCTTGAGAACCGGAAGATTCCTCCAACAAAGCCCTCAATCGAGGAGCCTCCCACTTTGGAGTTAAAGCCATTGCCTTCATATCTCAGGTATGAGTTTCTTGGCCCATGTTTTACTTTACCTATTATTCTTTTCTCTTGCTTGACTAACGTGCAGGTAGATTCTACTTTCGCGGTGCTTCAAAAGAGGAAGAAAGCTATAGGATGGATACTGGCGGATATTCGGGGTATAAGCCCTGCCTTTTGCATGCACAAGATTATTTTGGAGGAGGATTTCAAACCCTCCATTGAACATCAAAGAAGATTAAATGAAGCAATGCAAGAGGTGGTGGAGAAGGAGATCATAAAGTGGTTAGATGTCGGGGTAGTTTACCCCATTTTCGATAGCTCGTGGACCTCTCCGATGCAATGTTTCCCAACGAAAGGGGGCATGACTGTGGTCACCAATGACAAGAACAAATTGATTCCTACAAGACTGGTGACCGGGTGGAGAGTGTGCATGCACTATCGGAAGCTCAACAAAGTCACTCGGAAAGATCATTTTCCGCTTTCATTTCTTGATCAAATGCTTGATAGGTTAGCCAGACAAGCTTTTTATTGTTTCCTTGATGGATATTCCGGCTACAATCAAATTCTCATTGCTCCTGAGGACCAAGATAAGACTACTTTCACTTGTCACTATGGTACTTTCGCTTTCTCGCGGATGCCATTTGGGTTATGCAATGCACCGACGACTTTTCAACAGTGTATGATGGCCATCTTCACCGACATGGTGGAGGATTTTCCTGAGGTCTTTATGGATGATTTCTCTATGGTTGGGAATTCCTCAATGATTTCTTGAATAACTTGGATAAGGTCTTGGCAAGATGTGAGGAGATAAACTTGTTTTTGAATTGGGAGAAATATCACTTCATGGTCAAAGAAGGCATAGTCCTCGGCGATAAAATTTCAAAGCATGGTATTGAGGTCGACAAGGCCAAAATTGAGGTGATCTCCAAACTCCCCCTACATCCATGAAGGGAGTGAGGAGCTTCTTGGGTCATGCGGGGCTCTATCGCCAATTCATCAAGGACTTTTCTAAGGTGGTGAACCCCTTGTGTAAACCTTTGGAAAGGATGCCAAGTTCCATTTCAACGAGGATTGTATGAAGGCATTCAAATTGCTCAAGTTCAAGTTGACTACTACTCCTATTATCATCGCACCAGATTGGAGCTTGCCTTTTGAGCTCATGTGTGACGCAAGTGATGTGGCCGTCGGAGCAGTTTTGGGGAAACGTATCAACAAAATCTTCCATCCGGTCTATTATGCTAGTAAGACTATGAATGATGCACAAGTCAACTACACAGTGACCGAAAAAGAGCTCATTGCTATTGTTTTTGCTATGGAAAAGCTCTGCCCGTACTTGATGGGTATAAAGGTAATTGTTCACACCGACCATACGGCGCTTTGATGTTTGATGAGCAAGAAAGATTATAAAGCAAGACTAATGCGGTGGGTGCTTCTTTTTCAAGAGTTTGATCTAGAGATTTAAGACCGCAAAGGTAGTGTAAACCAAGTGGCGGACCACTTATCTCGTTTGGAGGAGGAGGGGAGGCCACATGATGGCCTTGAGATAAATGATTCATTTCCCGATGAGCAACTCCTAGCCATTTCTATGACCGGGATGCCATGGTTCGCCGACTTTTCCAATTATCTTATGAGTGGCATTGTACCGAATGAGTTCTCTTCAAACCAATGGAAGAAGCTCAAACGGGATTGCCTTGACTATTATTGGGATGAGCCTTATCTCTTCCGGATTTGTACCGATGGTGTGATTCGATGATGTGTACCGGAGGAGGAACAAATGGAATTTCTTGAGGCTTGCCACTCTTCGCCATATGGTGGTCACCATGGTGGAGCTAGAACGGCAACAAAAGTGTTGAGTTGTGGACTATTGGCCTACTCTTTACAATGATGCTAGCGATCTTGTCAAGCATTGTGATGAATGTCAAAGGGCCGATGGGATTTCTAAGAAAAATGAGATGCCCATCACCACCATCTTGGAGATTGACATTTTTGATGTGTGGGGCATTGATTTCATGGGTCTGTTCATGAGCTCTTGTGGGAACACTTACATATTGGTAGCTATGGATTATGTGTCAAAGTGGGTTGAAGCTGTGGCTTTGTCCAACAATGAAGGTCGGAGTGTGGTGGCATTTTTGAAAAAGAACATCTTCATAAGGTTTGGTACTCCAAGGGCCATTATTAGTGATGAGGGATCGCACTTTTGCAACAAAGCTTTTGATACCTTACTTACAAAGTATAGTGTTACTCACAAAGTGTCGACCCCCCATCATCCTCAAGCAAGTGGGCAAGTTGAAGTTTCTAACCAGGAGATCAAGAGTATTTTGTCAAAGACCGTGAATGCCAACCGGACGAATTGGTCAAAAAAACTTGATGATGCTCTTTGGGCTTATAGGATGGCTTACAAAACACTGATTGGTATGTCTCTGTATCGGTTAGTGTTCGAGAAAGCTTGTCACCTACCGGTGGACCTTGAGAACAAGGCTATGTGGGCATTGAAGAAGCTTAATCTTGAATGGGATGTCACCGCCAACATAAAGGTGGCACAATTGAATGAGCTTGATGAATTCCGGTTCCGTGCATATTCAAGTTCGTCTTTGTACAAGGACGAGATGAAGTACCTCCATGACAAGTACATCCGGAACAAGGAGTTCAAAGAAGGCGATCTTGTGCTATTGTTTAATTCTCGGTTGCGGATGTTTCCGGAAAAGTTAAAATCCAAGTGGAGTGGTCCATTTGAGGTTGTGCATGTGACACCCTTTGGTGCATTAGACTTGAATAACAAGAATGATGAAGTGTTTAGAGTCAATGGTTACTGGGTGAAACATTATCTTGGCAAAATTGATGATGGCCACGTTGTGGCATTAATTCATTTCAAGTGATTGATGGTAACCTGCGTCGTGTCGCGACGTTAAATCAGGCGCTTCTTGGGAGGTAACCCATGTGTATTTTTCTTTTTCTTTTTCATTAGATAGGCTTTGTTTTATGCTAACTAGTTTTGAAGTCTATGCAAGAATGGATGTACATTGTAGGGAATGTGTCATAAATAATAATATAAAAAACTATTTTGCTAAGTGTTGAAAAAGTGCGGACCACATATTAATTGTGCGTACCGCACAATTCTATAGGCAGCAGCAAAAATCACTCTGCGGCCGGACAATTCTGTGCGCGGTCGCACAACTGGAAGACCAAAATTACAAGTTCTCTAAAGTTGGCCTGTCAAAATTCATAGCCAATCTGCGGCCGCACACAAAATTATGTGGTCCGCATAAATTCTGCGGCCACACTCACTTTTATGCGGACCGCAGAGTTGCTTCAAGGTCGAGGTAAAGAGTGTGGTCCGCACTCAAAATTGTGCGGCCGCACTCGCCTTAGGTTTGGGGCGACTTGGTCAATCTATAAATAAAACCTCAAGGCACTATTCACAACTTTACCACTCTGAGTTCTTGAACCCTAAGCAAACACAATGCACAATAAATTAATTTACAATCTTCCTTCATTTCATCAGTGTAGATTCTTACCTGCATCCTTCATAACTGGCATGTTCATTACATCTTTAGATTTTGCAATTTCTTTTAGTTTTTGTTCTTTTGTGGTAGAGTTATTGTTAGACCTAAAATGTCAATTATTAGTCATGGGTGCTTAAAATCATGTGGGTAGTTTCATATATGTTCATTAGGGACTAGGTAGACCATTACTCATGTTAATTTGTACATGCCATGTCTAAATTGTAAAAAATTACATGAACCCTAACTTTACTGTCGTAAATGTTCAAATTGTGCGGTCCGCAGACCACTTGATTAGGGAAAATATTGTGCTTGAAAAGTGCGGACCACACTCAAAATTGTGCGGTCCGCAGAAAAATTGTGCGGCCACATAAAAATGTGTGCGACCGCACTTTTGAACTTCAGAGAATCAGTATCTCAGGATTGGACTTGTGCGGCCGCACTTAAAATTATGCGGTCCGCACTTCAGGATATGCGTCCGCACTCACAATTATGCGGTCAGCACTTCAGAGGGTGCGACCGCACTTCAAAATTGTGCGGTCTGCACTAGACAGTCTGCGGCCGCACTCGGAATTGTGCGGTCCGCACTGTCTCCTTTGATGACTATTGTGTTGCAACTGTTCTGCAAATGTTTGAATTGTTTTGAACTCAACTGACCTATGTACCTTATATTGCAGACAATGGTTAGATCACGTGGTAGAGGCGATACATCAAAAGGGAGAAGTGAATCCTCCCGAGGCAGAGGAAAAGGCACTCGCCCTCTGCGAGTGCAATCGAAGCCTATTGCTAAAAAGTCGACCACCGGGAGAGGAAGGGCCACAGAGCCCTTAGAATACAGTTCCTATGCCCTATCCAGGGAAGCCTCCGAGGGTCATTCAATGGAGGTCCAACCTGAGGCCCAGTCCCAACCACTCCAACCCACTATGCGTTATCAATTACGTGACGAACCTACATGTAGTTCCTCTGGGGGTTCTGATGCGGGAAGCCAGGGTTCCAAACCCTCCTCTACACCTACTTCTCCGGCACCAGTAGCTATTGATGTCGATGATGATAATGTCCCGGATGATAGTAGAGGGGGGGAGGGACACTCAAGTGGGCGGCCTTGGGATGTCGAAGAAAAAATAAATATGGGAGGATCGGTTCGTGAGCTTGACAGCTTTCAATAGGTACCGGGAATTGTGGCCCTAGAGGTCGCTCACACTTGAGCGACAGTTCTTAATGAAGGATTTGGATATTCATAATCCAAATATCCTTAGACAGTTTTATGAGCGCAAGGGGTGGAAGTGGTTCACCCACAGTGTCATAGATGCAAATGAGCACTTGGTCAGGGAGTTCTACGCCAATGTGGCTCACATCAAGAAGGGGACAAAAGTGACAAAGGTGAGAAATTTGAAAGTCCGCTTCGATGCCTGCTCTTTGAACACTTATGTGGGATTCGAAGAAGTGGAGGCAGTCCAGTACCTAGAGAAGTTGGCTCTGGGTGATGCAGCTCGCCTTTGGCTAGCTGAGATTTTGGCCGCCCGAGGACCATCACCACCATGGATTACAGCAAGAGTTCCTATCCTCCGGGCCACCCTCAATTTTGAAGCTAAAGGGTGGCAAACCTATGTGTGTAGCCGGATCGATCCGAGTTTGAATGAGAACAACCTCCCACTTCCACGGGCAGTTCTGGTGGCTTCTATTATGGTGGGGTACCAGATCAATGTGGGTGCCATCATGTCAACCAACATCACATTCACGGTCCGAAAAAGTGAAAAGTCGTACCCTTATCCAAACACCCTCATAGAGTATCTCAATGATGTTAAGGTGGAGCCGAGGCCATATGACACAAAAGTAAAGGCCAAGAAGCCTTTCTCATGGTACCACCTGCAGGGTGCTGACAACCCAAAGTTCAAGGGTATGGTCACTACCACCGTCGGTCAGTCTGACGAGGCATCGGTGATGGGTCTCGAGGTTGCTACTAAGCCATCTACAACTCCCATGTCTTCCATAGCAGCTGGGCCTTATACCGGGACAGTCGCAATGCCACCATCTTCATCTTCTAGGCCATCAGTTGCAGTACCAGTGCCAGCCACATCCACTTATCCTCTCACTGCGCTGCGAGTCTCCCAGACTTTGGTGAGCCTCAACAACTGGATGCAGACAACCACTTCTAAGCTGTCTGACATATCCAGTATTGTTGCAGCACAATCCTCTACCTCAGCAGCACCACAGGTCCCTCCGTCAGTGGAGGAAACATTGAAGAAGATTCTGGACAACCAGAAGACTATTATGGATACACCGGTGGCCCACGGGGTGCTATTGAGGAGTTGACCAAGCAGGTGAAGAAGATGAGGAAATCCCAGACTTCAAAGAAAGCAGTGGAGAGTTTGAGAAAGGAGGTGAAGAAGATAGCAGCAACAGGTGATTTGCCTTTTGACCTATTGATGGAGACAGATCCATCAGTACCAGCTGACCCAGCAGAACCATCAGCAGGGGCACCATCAGCAGAGGCACCAGCTGGCCATTCTGACGAGCCAGATCTCACTGCCCCCACTGCTGAGGAGATGCTTCAGATGCTCACCAACCATGTTGTCCCTCAGCCCGGTGATGATGAGATACTGTTGGAGGAGACTGAGGGTGGTGATGCTTCCAGTCACCCTGAGACCACATAGGGAGTTTTCTTTACTCTCTATCCTCTTTTGTTTTGATTTTTCTAAGCATTGAGGACAATGCTTGTTATTATTCTGGGGGGTGGTCTATTTTGGTTCATTTTGGATGACTGTGATGACATTTGATTACTTTTGGGCCTGTAATAACTTTAATACTCTTTTTCTTTTATTTTTATTTTCTCCCTCATTATGTATATATTCATCCCCCTTGTATATATTCTATTTTTCTCGGTTTGTATATTTATTTTCCTTACTTTCAGTAGTTTATTTAATAGCTTCTTCATTTTGTTTTCTTAATAGTATAGCTTCTTATTTACTTTATTAGCTTCTTTTTGATTTGTTAGCTTCTTTTTATATTTTAGTGAACAATAAGCCTTTGGTTTTCTTAATGCTACGGTTCTTTCCAAAGGTGAGTCTTGTGTAAACCGGGTGGCTCTTCTCAACGATGGATGACGTGACAACCTTCTTAAGGGATCGAGTCAGTTTTTGATGATTAGGTAGAAACAAGTAGTATTTATGAATAAATAAGGGTCAATCATGCTTCACTTGGTACCAACACACTTAACTACGTGCTTATGGTTAAAAACAAGTTTTTGTAAAGAAATACCCCTAGTTAGTGACCTTGTGACTCTTGTGTTGACTTAGGCAATCATCAGATGGTTTAGTTGAACCATTAGCGATTTTCACTCTTGAATGCGGTTGTTGTGGGCCCTCGACTCTATTCTCTTTAACAATCCGGTTGTGTGAGAGGTTAGGTATTTTGTTACAAGTCCAAGTACCCGTGCGAGTGGTCTGGAACTTGCCCCGAATGTGTTTCTAGGCGAAATTCTAAGTTATCCTGGCTTGAGAAGTGATTGTAGGCTTTCCTTGACCCGTTTTGAAACCTTCCATGGCCCACCAATGATATAATCCTTAGTAAACCCTTTTGAGCCTAAAGCCTTTTTATTCGATAAACACATTACAAGCCTTTACCCGTTTTATAGTGACTCTCTCTTGGCACCCAAACTTTCTTTAGCACTCATGTGATTCAAATGGCAAAAACATAAGTTTGGGGGAGAGGCGAGGAGTTTAAATATGGTCTCAAGGCACAAAAAGAGAAAAAAAATGAAGAAGAGGAAAGGCAAAGAAAAAGAAAGGAAGAACAAAAGAAAAACACAAAAAGAAAGTGAATAATGTGAAAGGGTTGAAAATATGCAAAAGAAAGCAAAAGTTCAAAGCATGAAGACAAAAAAGAAGGAAAATATTAATAGCATGACAAAGAAAGAGTGATGTCAAGTCTCTCTATCGGCAAAGTAAGAGCCAAAAAGAGAATATGAAGTGCTAAAGGGAAGATGAACCAATTCCATTCTGATATTTTCCTCCTTAGTCCAAAAGCCTTCATTACATGCCGAAAAAGCCCTACGTGATTTCAAGCTGAGCGAGCTTACATTAGTGGTGATCTACATGAGGGGCAAGCATATGGTACTTAGAGCCGGGCTTGTGACATTCTTTTGAGAGTGATGAGCAAATCTTTCTCGAGTCATTGAATTGAATTCTTCATTCGTGAGTGAGATGAGCTTACAGAGAGTATAGGAGGAGGAGTTTGGGATCCACAGTGACCTGCATGAAAGTGCGAGCTTCCTTGATGAACAAAGTCAACCCTTGATGCTCAAGCATCACATTAGAGCCATTTATGCTTTAACATTCAAATCATAGGCTTGTTAATGATTCATGAGCGTGTGGGTAATTGTTGGTCCCAATTGATTTGTGTTTGATTCAACTTAGGCCAACTGAAATAGCCCTTTTTCTAGTGGAGGTGGGAAATTGCCTTAATTGCTTGAGGACAAGCAAAATCTTAAGATTGGGGGAGTTGATAAGTAGGAATTTTGACCGCTTATTTGCTCTCTTTTACTTACGTTTTAGCTCAAAAATGCTTAAAGTTATTCCCGAGAACTAATGAAATGTGCTTTCTTGTAGGAATATTGGGAAACGAGCCAAAGAAGTGAAAATTAACTCAAAAGGGAGTAAAATTGGACTAGAACCAAAACAAGGCAAAAGGGGCTACAGTGCGGACCGCACAATACTGTGTGCGGCCGCAAATTCTAAAGATGCACTGATAGAATTTCTTCACAGAGTGAGGACCGCACAATTATTGTGAAGCCACATAAGACTAGATTCAGAGACTTGTAGTTTGGGAGCTTGAAGATGTGCGGACCACACCTTTATTGTGCGGCCGCAGGATGCCAAAATGCGGCCGCACTCAGAAATGTGCGGTCCGAACAATTAGAGGAAGTGCGTCCGCAACTCACTTTTATGCGACCACAGAAAGCCAACCTGACCAGTCAGTCTCAAAGTGTGGACCGCACACAGGATTATGCGGCCGCACAACCTTCGCATGAGCAATTTTGTCAGATGTTTTCAGTTGGGTATAAATAGATCTTTTTGTCATTTTTAGGTTAAGTTGGGTGCACCTGAACACTTAGAGCCGTTTTTATTTACTGTATTAGGTAACTTTGTACTAGTTTAGCTTTTAAACATTAGATTTTCTTTCCTTAATCAATTATTATGCATTTTATCTTAGTTTCTTCTTTAATTTATTCATTTTCCATGAGTATCTAAACCCTTAGCTAGGGTTGTGACCCAACCCTAGTATGGGTTTTTAATGGGTGATTGATTTAGGGATTATCTGTGATTGGGTATATGAATTTTAGCCTAGTTCTTGCTTGAATTTGAGAGTTTATGGTTGCAAATATTGATTCATGCCTAATTGACTTAGTCTATACTTGAGAAAGTGAGACTAAGTCTAGAAAAACTCGGCTAACAAGAAATTGGGGTAAACTCAAGAAACTGGTAGCCTCAATTAAAGGGTCGAATCTAGAGATAGTAAGACCCTACTTGAGCATTTATCACTTGTTTCGTGAGATACCCATTTGGACTTGAGAAAGCCGAATTGGGCAAAATTACTCAAACTACCGAGAGGTATAGAGTGAGTAATTACGTGTGATTGCTATATTGTATCCCGATCAACCAAATATTCCCTAAAGCTATAAATCCATTAGGTAACCAACTAGGCGGAAGTCGCAACCCTCGATCTTTTATAACTTGAAAAACAACCAAAACCAAAAATATTGTCTCTTAGCTTTACAATTACAAGCTTTAGAGTAAAAGTAGAAGTAGAAAAAACAATTGAAAATGTGGAAGTGTAATCTTAGGCATGACATACATTCACACTAGGTATATACCTAATCCCACATCAAGCTCCTTGTGAAATCGACCCCGACTCGCATTGGGTTTTTATTATTGCATCGACCGCCTTGCAACCTAAATTAGTGGTGTGAGTTTGGGCGATATCAATGTTGTACCTGGCTGATTGCATCCGAAGTTTCTTGGATTCTTTTTTATCATCTAGGAGTCGCCATCCTACAAGTATGTAATAATATAGTTGCCCCAGTCCCAAGTTAGATTTATAGTCCTTACCTCAATTTGATCTATCGACGAGTGGAGGGTGACAACGTTTCCTTCGCCGGTTATACTTTTGGTGGCTGCCGCTAATTTGGCGAGGCCGTTGGCTTTGGTGTTTTGTGCCCGAGGGATTCGGTCGAGCTGGCATTCATCAAACTCAGGCAGTAATTTGTAGATTTTGGCTTGGTACTTTTGCAGCCTTTGCTTTTTGATCTGGAAAGTCCCTGTGACTTGGTTGACGACGAATTGTGAGTCACAGTATAGGATGACCCGCCTCGCTCCGTACTTGAGTGCTAGCCTTAATCCTGCAATCAAGACCTCATACTCGGCCTCATTGTTAGTCATGTTCGGATACCTTTTGGACTGGCGAATTACTTCCCCTGTCGGGACCTCGAGTACGAGTCCCAGTCCGGACCCTGACGCATTGGAACCGCCGTCAGTGTACAAAATCCATTGATCTTGTGTTTGCGGGGACGCGTGGGCGGCTTCCTTTTCTACTTCAGGCATTATTTTTGTGCTGAAGTCGGCGACAAAGTCGAAGAGGACTTGCGATTTTATCGCAGTCTGTGGTTGATACGTGATATCATGCTCGCTCAATTCTATAGCTCACTTAGCCAACCTTCCCGATAGCTCAGTTTTATGTAAAATACTTCTCAAGGGGAAGTTGTGACTACCGAGATGGGGTGGCACTGGAAGCAGGGTCTAAGCTTTCTTGAAGCTACGACCAAGGCCAGTGCCAGTTTTTCGAGGTGAGGGTACCACGTCTCGGCGTCGATTAAGGTTTTGCTAATGTAGTAGATGGGGGATTGCATACCTTTGTCTTCTCGGACCAGGACTGCGCTCACTGCTACTTCGGATATGGCGGTAGACGAGAAGACGTTCTCTAGGTTCTGCTTTGGCGAGCAATGGCAGTGATGATAGATAAGCCTTTAACTCCTTCACGGCTTGAACGCACTTTGATGACCATAGAAGATTGTTGTCTTTCTTGAGTACGCCTAAAAATTTATGACACTTATCAGACGATCGTGAGATGAACCATGACAGGGCGGTTATGCGTCCGGTCAGCCTTTGAACCTGTTTTTTGCTGGTTAAGTGTTCTGGTATTCCCTCTATGGCCTTGATTTTGTCTGGATTGACCTCGATGCCTCTTTGTGATACCAGGAAACCAAAAACTTTTCCTGAGGTCACGCCAAACGCATACTTCTCGGGGTTTAGTTTCATACCGTATCGCCTGAGTATGTCGAAGGCCTCTTTCAGGTGGTCGATGTGATCTTCTTTATGTCTGGATTTGACCAGCATATCGTCTATGTAGACCTCCATGGTTTTGCCGAGTTGGTCTTTGAACATTCTTGTCACCAACCTTTGATATGTCGCCCCCGTATTTTTCAGTCCGAAGGGCATTACCCTGTAGCAATACATTCCTTGGTGGGTGATGAATGTGGTCTTCTCCTGGTCTTCCTCCTCCACGAGGATCTGGTTATAGCCTGAGTATGCGTCTAAGAACCTCAGCAATTCGTGCCCGGATGTTGCGTCAATGAGTTGGTCGATATGGGGTAGCGGGAATGAGTCCTTTAGGCCTGCTTCGTTCAAATCTGTGAAATCTACGCACATCCACCATTTTTCGTTCTTCTTTTTCACCATGACCACGTTGGCGACCTATTGGGGGTATTTTGATTCCCTGGTAGAGCCATTTTCCAGTAATTTTTCAACTTCCTCGCGGACTGCATCGTTTATTGCGGAGTTGAACTTCCGCCTAACTTGCCTTACCGAAGGGTAAAATAGGTCAACGTTCAACTTCTGTGTCGCTATATCCTTCGGGATGCCTGACATGTCTGCATGGGAAAAGGCAAACAAGTTTGCGTTATTAGTTAAGAAATGACAGAATTTACCTGGTTCCTGAAGCTTATGGCCGATGTAAGCTCTTTTGCTGTGGTCATTATCATCAAGTTGGACGGGGTCGAGGTCTTCTATGGTTGATCCTGTGGCCTCTATTGTTTCGGGGTCTCTGATGACGTCCTCTCTTTCATCATTATTCGACCTCGACCGTGTTAATTGCTATGCATCTTTTACTTTGCCCTTTATTTGTTGGGTGTATGTGCGGTCATGGGTGATGCGATAGCATTCTCGGGAAGTGCGTTGTTCTCCTCGTATGCCGAACACTCCCCATGGGGTGGGGAATTTGATAACTTGGTACAAGCTGGAGGGGATGACCTTCATGGCGTATATCCAGGGTCGACCTATTATGGCGTTATACGCCATATCTTGGTCCATAATGTGGAATGTGGTTTCCAGCGTGACGCCGCCCGCCAGGACGGGGAGTTTGATTTCTCCGGATGTTCGTTCAACTGCATTGTTAAAACCGGTTAGTGTGATGTAGTGTGGCACTATCTTGTCCTCGAGTACCATAGGTGCAAGTACTCGAGGATGGATAATGCATGTGTCGCTCACATCGTCTACCATAATGCGCTTTACATCTGTATCTAATATTCACAATATGATAACAAGAGCATCATAGTGAGGGAAAACCAAATCGTGGGTATCTCACTTATCGAAGATGATACTTTCTTCGAGTTCATCGTACCGTTCATGAGTGACGACCGTTTGAGTTTGTGGGTCGTGGTGAACTTTACGCTATTGATTGATGCGTCATCATTGCCCCCGATGATCATTTGAATGGTATGATTTGGTGAAGGTGGTTTTGGAGGCCCCTGGTTCTGTTCACACCCTCGGGCAAAGTTGGCCCTTCCTCGGTCGCTCAGCAACTCTTTCAAGTGTCCTTGGTGAAGCATGTTCACGACCTCCTGCCTTAGTGCGATGTAATCCTCTTTTTTATGACCTCATTCCTGATGGAATTCATAGAGGGCATTTGACTTCATGGTGTTAGGGTCGGACCTCATCCTCTGTGGCCACTTCACTTTTGAGCCGAGCTTCTCCAATGCGTAGACTATTTCTGAAGGTGAGACACAAAAATTGTGAGCAAGTAGTAAAGGGGGCATACCTCTCTCGCTCCGGTGAGTCCCTGTCCTTGGCCTAGATGGGCCCTCTTCGTGACGGAAGGGCGGCCTGATGGAGCCCCTGATATATGGCTAATGCCTTTCTCGATTGGGTTGTAGAACTGCTAGATCCCCTCTGGTGTCGTTTCTTCGATCTCTTCTGGACTCGCCCTGTACTGAGGTCAACCATTGGGTTGGTCTATTTAGGTCATCTTCGTCAGCACGGACTTTAGCGCAATAGGCATTGTGTATTTCATCCCAAGTGGTTGGAGGATATTTCATGAGTCGGCTCAGCAACTTCCTAGTCGCCCTCGAACCGCTTCTGTTTAATCCATTTTGGAAAGCTGCTACAACCATGCCTTTTGATACATTTGGTAAGGTCATCCTTACACAGTTGAATCGAGCAAGGAAGTCCCTTAGTTCTTCTCCAGGTGATTGTTTGATTTCAAACATGTTATTCACTCTTGCCTATGCCTTTTTAGCTCCGGCATAGGCTGTTATGAACTTGTCGGCCATCTCTTCGAAAGTTTCAATGGAGCGCGCGGGCAGCTGTGAATACCAAGTTAATGCGCCCCCCCAATGAGGGTTTCGCCAAACTTTTTCAACAGGATGGAGGATACTTGATCTTTGGTGAGGTCGTTGCCTTTTACTGCAGTGACATAGTGAGTCACATGATCCTCATGGTCGGTTGTACCATCGTATATTTTTAGGTACGACGGCATTTTGAATGTTTTGGGTATGGAATGTGGGGCGGCTTCATCACTGTATGGTTGTTCAACGAACCGACCAGCATCTCTTTTTGGTAAGAGTTTTGGGGCTCCCGGTATTTTGTCTACCCTTTCTTGATGCTCTTTCATTTGGTCTCAAAGCATTTTATTTTCGTTTTCCATTTCTTCTATCTTCCTCAGAATGGTCGTGAGGGTATCGTCACCTGCATTATTAACATTGTGAGTGATACATATTATTGGAGGGAGAGGGCCGTACTGCTCTGCCGTCATTGGTGCAACGCAGGTCTTCGCATTTTCTCTGATTACTTTTTGGGAAGGTTTATTGAGGACGCTGGTCAGCGTGTTTGTTAGCCAAGCCTTAAGTAGTTTCTTCAATGCTGGTGGCACCTCTTCCGTTGTGGACGTGGAAGCCTCTTTATCGCGGGACGTTGTGATACTACCATGAGGGAGGGTTGAGCCACTTCGTCTGGGAGAGGCATTGGGCGTTACATCTTCACCCTCCGTTTCAGAAACTTCGTTGATGGTATTTAAGAGGTTGGTGGTGAGATAGGCCATTGCCTGCATCCTTTCTTCTCTGTTACCTGCCATGTTAGGTCTGTGCGTACAAGAAAGCAGGGGTTTTGCCCCCTTTGTTTTGCTAGTTATGGATCTAGAATAAACTAAAATTTTAACTAGGAAATCCCCACAGATGGCGCCAAATTATTTTACCAAAAAATATAGATCTTTGGCAAAACTAATTAAATGTATTTAATGAGGAGTTAAGCCTAGCTAATAATAATAACTTCAGATGTGTAATCGATCCACATGGATAAAGTTCGAACAACTTAGAAAGGGAGTTAGATTCGATGTGTATTTAATGTTTCAATATCAATAATGGAAGAGGAATATGAAGCATTTAATAACAATAAATGGCACTAAAATAAATAAGGAGAATCATTCACCCAATATTGAATGAGGTGGATGATTCCTCCTTTTGATTATGATGAATGATAGATAGATACAAGAGTCTCGGAGCCTTTCTCGGATTTGATATAAAAGATATAGAACAATCAACAATCGAATCTCTTTAGAAAGGTAGTGTTTGTATTTATCTATCGAGAGTCATCTTTATCAAGAATGTTCTTGTCAGAGAATATCATCCGTCTCTCATCGGATGCCCCAATTAACCCTAAAAGTACAAGTATAAAGAATATTCAACGAAATATTCTCTTAAAGGTCCTATTACTAAACTGGCCGTTACTGCTCCCTTTGATACTTGACCTCGGTCGTGACTGGCTGCTCAACGATGAATCCCATCAGTTACTAGTCGACCTTGGCCAAATTACTTTTGGCAACACCATTTCGCGTTGAGTGCCCTTAAACGGATTTTGACCCATACAGATGGTTGTGTGAAATTGGCGAAGGGTTGCTATGATTACTTTGCCATAATTGCTTTGGGATGGATAATTCATATCGCTCTTTCATATATTTCCTTGCAATTGCATGTCATATGTTCGACCAATTGGCTGAATGACATTGGAGCCTTAGAACTAACAATTAAATACCCTAAAAAATGTTTTTAATCGATATATTTTGAGACTTAAGACCTTAAACATATCCTTGTATATGCAAGCATTAGAAATACTTGGGGAAAAAATTGAATTCATGAAGAATCAAAGACTCCAAGTACATTGGGAAAAAAATATTAACTGAATCAGTTGACTCAGCTCTGAAATTTGAGTGACGAGAATTGTTTTCACAAAACCTGCGACATTTTCTCTCAGCTTCTTCATTGTTTTCTTTTCTCATCCTGCTTCTTGCTTAATATTTAGTTGATTTCACCAGAGAAAGTTTCTCCCATGTGGACGCGTCAAAGTTGGCTTTTTGTATTTCGTTTTATTTGCGGAGTAATTATTTTACCTCGAAAATTGAGGTAATTAGAGTATTACGCATCTTTTCTCTAAAAATGGCGGGTTCTCTTTTATTTTGTGGTAATTGCTGTTTGTTTCTTCCCCCTCTCCTGTTTGTTTTATCTAACTGTGCTGACATCTTCTCTAATCCATTCTTAAGAGCATATATATTGGAATATAATAGCATCTATTAGGTGTTCCTGTTTCCTATAGTACTGGCCTACTGTTTGCTTTCAAGTTTAGAGACTGCTTTCCTTTTTATAACACTTTATTCGATTAAAGTCCTGTTTGAAATTTAAAAGGATGGTCCAATGATTCTAAACAAATATGTCTTGAACTATGTTTTAAGTTCTTCACATGCATAGACAAACAATTTCCAAAGAAGTCAATAAGTCAAGTGAAAGGCTTAGGCACTGGAAGTTTAAAATAATATTTGTTGAATTAGACTTCTTCTCGTGGCTACTACTTTCTACATTCATGTTACTTTTACACTTCTCTTTGAATTTCAGGATAAAAAGTTTTTTCAAAACTTGTAGCAGAGGCACTTCTGGGTTTTCACAGTGAACATTCCATTCAGGTATTGTCACTCATTTCATTATAGGAAAAGAGTAAGTTTTCTTCTTTATCCATCTTTCAGTCAGTATAGGAGGATGTTTACGTGTATTTCATCTCTTTAGTGCTTATCTTAGCAAGCCTTTGTCCCAAAAAAGATAAAAAGCCTATCTTAGTAAGCTATTTGATTTCTTATATTTCTTGAATAGCTACATCGACATTTGAAGATAATGTGAGTCCTAACTTGAATAGACTAATAAAAATGAATATGATGAAATTTCTGTGAACAAGAAAAGGTCAAATGTGAAAGAAGAATGAGACACTTGACATTTTAAGTATATTCCAATTCAGAAGATAAACTGAAGGGAGCAAAAGCTCATGTATATGATGAACATGAATTTGAAAAATAGTAATAATAACCTCCAGAAAAAAGAAGCATATGTTGAGAAAGCTGATAAAGGGTTTTGAATTTAACAAACTGTAAAAAACATATACCACCAGTGGAATTGTATTATTCCAAAAGAATACATAACGAGCAATACTAGGTAAGGAGAGTCTAGGTTGGCACAGGCTGTTAACTCATAGAATAAAAAACTTGATCAAAAATTCTGCTGCAAGCAGCAAATGTCAATGAAACCAAGGAACCTATGATTGATTCCACTCTGCTTTATTTTGCTATGTAACTTACTGCTATTGAGGGCGTGTTCAATCTTTGTTCCTGAAATCATAGTTATTTTGTTATGTAACTTGCTGTTGTTGATTTTCAAGTGTTAGACTATCTTGTCATGTGTCCATAGGTGAATACAAAGAGAAAATACCATGGGCACCATGTGAATACTGATTGTTCTACTTTACATCCTCTTCTGCTATCTCGCTCTATTGGTATTTTGGAAGTACTGCAACTTCCCTTCACAACATTTTCTTCCAATGAAGAATAATACATCTATTTTTGGCACTCTTCTAAATTAAACTTCTTTTAATTAATTGGTGTTTACTTGCTTTTTATAGGTGCTAAAACACTTCTCCTCACATGTTGATTTTTGGAATGGCGAAGATTGGCTATTAGACTGCTGACTACTTCTTGCTAACGATGAACTCAAATGTGCTTGTGATGAATTTGCAAAAGAAAACATTTCAATATTTTCTTGGGTGCTATGTCTATAGTATTAGAATGGTACTAGTGAATGTACTATTTTGCACATATATATAGTAGATAAAAGTCTTTGGTTAAGCTTACCAGTTATGGCATTTGTACAGAAAATAATCATGTATGTCATGTTCTGCCCTAGCATTATTTAATCTTTTCTTTCTACATCTTTATGTCAAAGCAAATAAATATTGTTATCTAGTATATATATAATTTATAAATATTTCATACTCTTTTTCACAATTTATTTTTTAACCCATTATTTCAAGTTTGGACTTAACATTCTTGAATGGTAAATAATGTTATATCTCATAAATGTGGTAACTCAAACAAAGTTCAAATCAATACTAATGCTAACAAAAAATTCAATTCAACACTAGGAATGATTGATAGTGTTGGATATCTATTTTTTAGTTTTATATTGGTTTAAATGAAAATGAATTATTTGGTTTATTTTTTTCTTTAGTGCTTAGTTATGTAATTAATAGTACTTATTGTTATACTTATTTTAGCATGACCTATACAATATTTTTGATTATGTTAATTTTTATTATGGCTTATTAATTAAAAATATTTACTTTATGCAATTTATTATTATTTTTGTTATTGAATATTTTAGTATAATGTTATGACTTATCTCATATTATTGTGTTATTTTCTTGAAAAATACATTATATAGTTGTATCTTAGTAGGACTAAAGAAATATTCGGAGCACAAGTTACATATTTTGTGTTATGACTTATGAAGACTTTATCGGAAAAAAAATCCGAAAATCCGAGAAAACCCGAGATTGAAAAATCTGACTTTGCTGGTTTGGTTTATAGATTTAAAAATCCGACACTATTGATTTGATTTGGTAATTAAAAATTCGAACCAATCCGATCTATATACACTCTTAATAATAATGATAACGACTTAATTTACTATATCAACGGAATAAACATAACACTCCTCGACTTACTTGATATTAGGATAAGGGATGCATAATCGTAGTGGAGAATGATCGATCTTTATTATATTGCATCTTCGAAGTTTCTTAACAAATAGCGTGCATCTAATAGCTTTGTGCATATCACATGCACAGTGGCGGAGGCATAATTTTCCTGCCTTCAGACAACTATTAATGTTGCACTAACAAGCATGATGTCGTTGTCTTCATTATCTAATTTGACAAATATGATGATTTATTTAGTAGTGAAAGAACTCCCAAATATGAGTTGATGATTAAATTCTAAAATGAATTGCAAGGACCAACTAATCTTATTATATGGCACTTTTAAAGTTGCCCAATCTAGTCGCCTGATTGTCAGTTAACCTTGCATCATAACGTGGACGATGTCGATATAAGGGACTAAATTGCACGATAATGTCCATATATATATATATACACTTACCTTATCTATTGAGGACACCATGTGCTGACTTGTTGCTAGACAATAATATGGATAAACATATTCCAATCGAAAAGAATAAACCATTTTTTATCTAATTAATTGGGAGGTTGTCCACCAATGAGTTTATCAAATAGTTGATTGAGACCAACTTTATTTGGACCCCAAGTGTCACAGTACACAACTTGTTATATAATGGATTGAAATATCCCGAGAAGTCTTGGAGAATATTTTGAAAGGTACGCATTTCTTTAGTATTCCTTTGCATTGGAGGCAAGATAAACTTTTAAAATATTTCATGTATTATCATTTGTGATTCGATATTGAGTTTGTTAACCATCTGAAAAATACAACAACAATAACAACTCAGTAAAATCTCACTAATGGGATTTGGGGAGCGTAGTGTATATGCAAACCTTACCCATACCCCGAAAGAGTAGAGCGACTGTTTCCGAAAGACCCTCGGCTCAAGAAAATAAAAAGACAAAATAAGACAATATTAGTATCACCTAGAAAAAATATGCAAAGCAAAAGCGATAGCTAGTAAATAGGTCCTGCACTGAAAAGTGAAATAGTAAGACACCACATTGCCACTAGCTACCTTAGACAAAAACCCTAACAGACTAGTCTCATAATGTTACGAAGTAAGGAAAGACTCAACTACCTCCTAACCTACAACCCTAATACTCGACCTCCACATATTCCTATCAAGTGTCATATCCTCGGAAATCTGAAGTCTCGCCATATCCTGCCTGATCACCTCTCCCCAATACTTCTTAGGCCGCTCTTTACCTCTTCTCGTGCCCTCCACTACCAGCCACTCACATCTCCTTACCGGAGCATCTGAGCTTCTCCTTTGAACATGCCCGAACCATCTGAGCCTCGCTTCCCGCATCTTGTCATCAATGTGAGCCACGTGCACCTTCTCTCAAATATCATCATTCCTAATCTTATCCATCCTAGTGTACCCGCACATCCACCTCAACATCCTCATTTCTGCTACTTTCATCTTCTGGATATGTGAGTTCTTAACAGGCCAACACTCAGCCCCATACATCATGGCCGTTCTAACCACCGCTTGGTAATACTCTAAGTAGTATTTGGTAATACCCGACATAGTATAAAAATAAAAGAGTTGTTCATATTAGAAGAATCCCTCTTTGCACCTTAGCCCCTCTATGTGAATTGGTATTTTGTGTAATTTCGAAATTTTACATTTTGAAAGGCTTAGATGCATGTCTTAGGTGCTAATATGCTTATCTTTAGAGACATAACACCAGTATTGAGAAAGACTCTTATCTCCACGTTATATATAGAAGAGCAAATTTTCGATTATGGATTTTTAGAGGTCTTTGTAGGATTATACTGGGTTTGTTATTATTTTTTGATAGTCTTTAGAGTCTTATTATAATTTTTTAGCATGTGATGCACAAAATCTTTCTTTTTTATTGAACTATATTTATCTAAAATACAAAAGTATCCAACGATCAGTGGCGTAGCCATATACATTGAAGGATGGTCAACCAAACACTCTTTATTGAAAAATTATATTGTATATATAGAAACTTATATTGTGTATATAGGTCAAAATTTACTTTTTATATATGTATATTAAATTTTGAACATCCTTCGCAAAATTTCTGACTTCGCCACTGCCAACAATCATTAGGTGTTCTTAGCCGTAGAGGAAGCACAACTCAAACATATTAACGGGAGTGCAATTCACATGTATTAAGCTACTTCTCACTCTAATACTAAGTGTAACGACACAATCTAAGCTAATGGCTCAATATGAAAATAAAACTAAAATATTAAGATTATAACTAATTGGCATATAGGAAATTTTAATAGTTAAGTTGGTTGACTACTTGAATTTTTTTATTGGTGAGGGTTCGATTCCCCGTCTTGTAATCCGCTCAGCCATTTCCTATCCTTCCCCCTATATGTTTTAAAAAAAAAAAAAAAAAACAAATTGTTCAAAACATAAAATTTGCAATCATCAAGAATAAATAGTCGTGATTGTTGGTGATTACGTTTGCAACTATTAGTGGTGTGCACATATACTTTATCTGAAAAAGCCTCCACAATATTTTAGAAAACAAAGTAAAGTTCAAATTTCTAGATAGTGTTTTGAGATCAAATTCACTCAAAAGATTAAGTTAAGATCAAACTAAATACCAAATGTACACTTATCAAATTTGATATTTTTTGCTGACCCGACCCGAATTGATATGCAGATCAAAGGAGGACACTATCGCAATCGCTATGTCACACCTTATCCCACTACCGTCAATTGGCAGTACATCACAAGCATGAGGAATACGTACTTGACTACCCACCATTTTCGTGTTAAAGAATGATTCTTTTCGACCTTGAGAGGACTATCACTAAGGTGGTACAGAAGTTTAGCACCTTATTCCATTAAATGTGTTTAAAATTAAACAGGTGTTTGGATAATATTTTGTTAAAATGGAAATAAAAGAGTTTGAAGTTGAAGTTGAAGTTGAAAAGAGGTATACGAAGTTGAAGTTGTATCTATCTAAACATGTATTTCACTTGTAAAAAGAAATCTAAAATTTTCCAAGTGAAAACCAAAAAGAAAGTAGATATCACTTGCTTAGACTTTATACCATTATAAAAAAATATATCTCACCTGCTAAGTAACTTGGTGAACTGTACTCCGAGTGCAAGTAAAGCAGCTAGAAAAAATGAGAATACCGAAACTATCACAAAAAGCAGAATAAAATTATCAGTCATAGACAATCATTAGGTTACATACTCAAAATCATGTTATGCTAAAACATCTACATCTCCAGACTCCAGCTACAATCTCTTCTTTCAGGAACTGCTCACATTTCTCTTACTCTTCAGCTTCCTCAATTGTTTCACTTTACCAAAGGACAAGTAAACTTTTTCCGTAAAGAACACTGATATGCCAAGAAAATAAGTCAGCACAAGTCATAATTGAATTCTTGATACCTTACCAAAAATAGTAATAATTGAGTTCTTGAAAATTCCTACATGTGAAAAATCATTGTCAATATCGCATACACTTGCTAGCTGTCTAGACAATCAACACAATTCGATGACCTTTGATATCCTGGAATATTCTTGAACTTGGGCAGATGTGGGTTCAAGCCATAAGTCCTTAGGCAACCTCTACTTTGAGGTCCAAGCAAATTACCAAGTATCCCATCCTTCAAAAATGGGAATATATGGTGTCTGACATTTGAGGTAACACTGCATCCACATTTTTCTACGAGACAAAGTATAATTGGGCAAAGTATTTATCCACGTCATGATAACATCTGAAAAATTAGTAGCAAAAACGTATAATAGATTGATTTGTTTCCACACAAGCATCAAACATGTGCAGCTGACTTATGACACACACCTTTTTGCCAATAAATTCTTCTTTTACCTATGAATTTTGTAGGCAGAAGAGTTGCAGCTTGTGACCAAGAAAATGGAGAAAAAGAAGGTGATAAAAAATGAGAAAAAGGCGGAAGATAACAACAACAACAACAACAACAACAGAGATAATAATCATTACTCATCATCATTATCACCAAGAGGAGTATTAGAACATTGAATTCATCAGATTCAGACAATAGCAGCATTAGCACCAGTGATGATATCATCTTCAGGAGAATTAATTCAAGATGTTAATTGGAAAAATCTATTTGATAATTTAAAGAGAAGGTCAATGAGAAGATTGTCAAGTATACCATTATTAGGAGGGTATGAGATGATATTATCCAAAGAATTAAACTCAACTTTGCACCAACTGCGGAGGCCAAAAAAAAAGGAAATTGCTAATGGTAAGTTCCTTAACAACTGCAACCCTGTTATATATCACGTCACTAAACTTTATCCATTGTAACACTAGTATCACAAAACTAGAGTAACTTTTATCCACTATAATAGTGAAGTTACTGACTTTCACGTGGATAATTTGCAGGGAGATTGGCAATGTTGGCATTTTTGGGATTCATTGTGCAGCATAATGTAGTAGCAAAGGGACCTTTTGACTCTCCGACCCATGGCACAACACCATTGTGCAAACACTCAGCAACTAGAAAACCTCATGGAAACTGGATTGAGTATATTGTTACCCTTGTAACCATGTTATGGTTTCTGATCAAGAATAGAGCTTTGTGGTAAACAAGGAACCTTTAATATACAGGGCATTTAAAATTGCACGTCTTATTCGTGTTATTCCCACCAGATCATCAGTATATAAAGTGAAAGAACAGTCCCCTTTAGCTAGTTTGAGACGCTTATCTAGACTTGGATTTAGTAAAGGGAACACTTTCTTTTAGTAGTTCAATTTATGCATCTCAGTTGCAAAAGAAATCCTAGAAATTTATTAGCAAAGTGAAATTGGTCTTAGTCTCAGATCTCATACACGAGCAAGCTCTTATTCTACTTGTGTTGATCAGTACCTTGATCATGCCTGGTGTCAGGGTTAGTAAGCAAAAACCTATAATCATTTGAACATAATTACCTATCAACAACCATTCCACCTTAGGCTGATGCGTCATCAGTATGGCAGCTCTCCAAAGACCGAGAAGATTCTTTTATTGAGTGAACTGGTGCAGTACTAATCTAAGCATCTAAAGATGTGAGCTCAGGAAATGCTTGAACAGAGCACTTTTTATAAGGTAGATAACTTAAGCGAAAGTTTGGGTAAAAACACCTATATACAAGACGTACACCAAAAAGTGGAAAACCTACCAAAAAATTGTTATTTTTTTTACAAATGACACCCACTCCTCGATATAACGAGCCCCATGGGTGCACCAAGAAAAAGGGATAAGAGACTATCAATGATACAAAATCAATTTCTACCCCTTCAACAACTCTCATGTTTCTCGCCAAACAACCCACATGAGTGCTAGTGGACTAACCCCCCACGCCTTACGTCTTCATCTCCATCTTCCAGTTGAACATTTCTTACAGTAACTGGCATCACCAGAGATACACCAAACAATCCCAGAATTAGCAAGAGACTCCCCTACAATATAGCACTAACAAACATAAGTAATCTCCCTCTTCCTCAAATTCTCAGCTGTCAAAATCATCCCTCTTGCGGCTAACCAGGTAAAAAGGCACACATTTTTCGATATCTTAGGGATCCAAACTGAGATGTAACGAGAAGCTACCTCCTCCCTAGTCAAAAGATTCTCATAACATGAGTTAAACAGAAAACACTCCAAGGTTCCCCACCCTCCAATATCGTGGCAGTCATGTGATGTGCTTTGTTTGTGAAGTAATTTAACGCGGCTTTGAAATTCTGACACCTTCCAATCTTGCAAGTCCATCCTATAGCCTCCGGATTCGTTGAACTGTTACCTCCTGCTGGCAAGTTCTACAAATGTTTAGAAAAGCAAGCCTCAAAATGTTAACCCCACACCGCCAGTGCCCCAAAAAACGTAACCCCCACCCCCCACCCCCAAAACCCAAAAGAAACATTAGCACTAAACTATTCTCACCCCCTCAAAATATTCCTCCACAACCCACTCCCACAATGCTCATAAAGAACATAACCGTGAGGGATTGTCAATAAAGCACTTGATACAACTCATCTCCTCGTGGATAAATGACGATGGCGCTTAAAGTTCTGTTTTCTTCGAGTCCTGTGGATAACATCAGTGTCACCAGCTGGGGCAGAACGTTTCTTCATGAACTCTTTTCGCACTTGAGCAATTGGAGCAGGTCTGCAAGTTCCTTTATTTGTTTTAACTTGTTGGAACTTAGCAGTAAAGTTTCGATTTGAGCTTGATTGACTCGAGTTTGACATCTGAAATTGAAGTGTTTCGATCTGTTCTTGAAGTTGAGAAGGTGAATATTCCGACTGAAGACCACGATCCACAATATGTCTAACTGCATTTCTTAGTGCATTTATTTCATAACTTATAGCCTTCATCTGCGATAAAGATAGATCAAACTTGATTTTGCACTTCAGAAGAAATGATCATGAAGTTATTTGCCAAAGAGGAAGAGAAGACTACATACTTGGGCTCGATGAGAACTATTTCCAGCATGAAGTATTTGCTTGGCAATCTCTTCTGAGTGTCTAACATAATCCCTCAGGAGCATCACTGGTGAAACCAAGTTAACAAGATCAAACTCATAGACATAAGTAAATGCCACCATCCACTGCTTTTTATTTATAAGATTTTGGACGAAGCCTGTAACTCGAAAAAGACAAAAAAAAAAGGAAAGAAAATATCAGTCAGATAAATCCAAAGGCTGTTCAGTCTTTGGTTATAGTCAGTAAAAACGAAGTGAGTAGTGTAAAATGTTCCCTGTCAACTGAAGTGCCCATTACAAGAGTCAGATGGAAACATCAGCTACAGTAACAACTTAATTTTTTGTTCAAATAGCGGGTCACAGATATAGAAATTGCACGTTAAAAGGAACAAGAATTTTAGCCAATGCTGATGATGTCAAATATCAAACCACACCCTCAAAATAACTCAACTGAATGCATTTTCTAGTTATATTGTACATCGAAAGATTTGGAAAAATCACAGAATAAAAGAAAAGTAAACAAAGGTTTATCAGCTCCAAAAATTCTCACCAACTTTATTCTGAGAAATGAGATCAGAACTCCTCTTCAAAAATGCCAAAGAGATACAATTCAAAAGACTAGGATGCTATTCAAGCATTCAATCACCAGGTACCTTTTCTTTCAGCAAATAACATAAAACACCTATGCCTCACAATCAAACTAGTCGGGGTCGCCATATAAATCCTCACTATCCATGTCACTCTATTTAAACTCGTCTTAAACAATATTTAACAATTGAAGTTCATTGACACTAGACGTTCTCTATCTTTTCTACAGGCATACAAATCCTAACAAGATAAACTCCTAATATTGGACCTAGAGTAAGCGTAATAATAATACCAAGCCTTAATCCCAACTAATTGGTATTGCTATATGGATCTTTTCTTTCATTATACTCCAATTTCCGCTAAGTTTGGATGGATCCGAAGAGATTATAGTTCTTTCGAGATAAGCCTCTTCCGTGTGATTTAAGGTCTACCTTGCTCCCTTAACACCTTGAATCACCATGGTTACACACCTGCAGACCAGTACATCTCAAGATCTACATAGGATATGACTAAATTATCGCAAGCGAACTTCTCTTATTGTATCCCCTATGTGTGCTACTTTCACCTTTTGTCAAATGTGGTTGTGCAACCTTTTATGACTGTTGATTCATCCTAAATCGATTAGTTTTAAGCTAGCAGTCAACCTGTCTCAACTCTGCTGCTTTATAAACTATGTGAGAAGGCTCTCATAGATAGGGTTATTTCGGCTAATAGCATAGACCTATCGAATGCCAGGATCACGGTCGCCAAGGAGTAATTCCATATGTTCCTTGGAAAAAGTAAAACCAATTTCTACAACGGGAAAAAATCATCATAAAAAATGAATGCTAGTCATAGAATGTCTGATCAAATTATTCCTTTTTTTTTGTAGTATGCATAATATAAAACAACAAGATGAATCCTACAAATTCAGTCACCTCAAAGGACAATAACAGGATCTAAATAACCAATTAAAAAGGCAATAATATTATAAAATAGCAAGCAAAATTCCATCACAGATGAGAAATGAACACAGGTAGAAATGTGTGACCCTTCATATGACAAGCAGCAGTGCAGCACATTATTCATATTAGGAAGTGACTGTGTGTGTACACAGGCGAGTACATTTCAAAGTGAAACAAGCAATAGAAAGAGAGAGGAACATACATCGGATCTTATCTATCAACCCAAGGATTTTGAACAAAGTAACAACCCTTTCAGTTGGTTGAACTTTCTCCAAAAGACCAAAAAGTGCATCTGAATGGAAAGAGTCTATTATTTTATAAATAGCTAAAAGCTGCACAAATGCCAAGAACTCGGATATATTTAGCTGGGACCCGATCAATGTAGAATACCAATCAACTGCAAACGCAATAGCCCCCACTTTAACATGAGGTTTAATTTCTGGAGAAACTTCTCTCAGCTGGTCCAACAGATCAGAGAAGCTCCGCATAACTGATGGGAAGTTTTCACACCTCCCTAATTTTGTGGGATGACAACTCCGGAAAGCATCCAGTACAAGCAAAGCAGGATCTAATGTACGATGTAAACTTGAAGCACAATTGCAGATTACATCATGTCCTTCGCATTTCATATCCGTGTTGTTGCAAATAGATTCATCTGTACAGCATTGAGCCTTGTGTCTCTTCGATTCTTCTATGGAAGGAAGATCATCACTTCCTGGAAAGCCAATATTAACACAAACTCTAGGAAAAAATTTGACAATACCATATACAAAATTCTTAGATATGATTACTTACTTGAAGTATTATCTGAAATACCAAGGGCGTGACAGATTTCAGATGTATTCACATGCGGTGATACCTTGTGATACAAACTCTCAAGTTCATCTTTATCGAAGGCAGATGCCAATCTGTAGCTTCCTACAAGAAGAAGAAAACCCAAGATTGCCAAATGGTTTTCCATTTCACCCATCATCTTTGCTTTCCAGGCAAATGCAAGCTTGCTTGCTTCTAATTTAGCCTCTGGTTTAATCCCCGGCGAAAGTTCCATGAATTGTTCTAATAAAAGGATGCAACTCTGCCTGATAATATTACGATTAAATTCAATCTCTTCTTTCTGATAGTCTGGAGGATAAAACCCTACCAGTGCTTCCAACACAAGCATCCCCGAGTCCAGTGACATTAGAAGAGCACTAAAGACTTCACTCCGCAACAACTTGTGCTCCTTCAAATGTTTGTTTAAGAAATTCTGCAAATCCTCTCCACTCATGTTCATAAGGATAATGGGCATAGCATTGGAATGATCTAAAGTGCACGAGGGGGTTCTAGCAGAGAATGATGCGGAATTGAGGGACTTGGTGCCTGTGGGACTAGATGGATTAGTAGAACCCAACTGATTCACATTCGCTTGCTCTGGCGTTTTAGCCTCATAAATGACACATAATGCAGCTTGATCTTCCTTCTGCCTTGTAAGCATTTCTATACATTCTTCAAGGTGTTCTATCGGATATTTAGATTGAAGTTTGTAATTCAGAATACATCTGATAACAGCTCTAATAGAAGCAACCCGTTGTTCAATGGCCTCAATCTATTTGCAAAATGTTAAATAAAACATTATAAAAATGAGTCTTAAAGGAGGAGATTAGAACATTGGCAACAGAAGTGGCATAATACCTTTTCTTCGAATGAGCAGGTCTCTTTCTCGCAGACATTCACATAATTACGTTCAACATATTCCATGTAATTTTTCAGAATGGCTGTGGGTGGGAACTGGTCCACAAGTTCAAATGCATAAGCATATCTAATAGCTTCAAGATGTCGCTGCTGGGTTAGAAGATTCTGGACAAAACCTGTAATTAAAAAGAGGAAGAGAGTTGGGTAAGGTCATGTCCTCGGGGGTGGGAGGGTGGGGGGTAAGGGTGCTTCCAGGCTGAGAGTTAGGTATTGAAACATATGGACCTTGACGGGGAAGTCTATTGAGTTAGCGAAGATTCTCCATAAGAGGAAGATCGATATAGCTTGTCTCCGGGAGACAAGACGGGTGGGAGATAAGGCACGGGATGTAGACGGGATTAAATTATGATACTCTGGTCGCGTGGGGGCAAGAATGGGGTAGGCATTTTGGTTGATAGGGATCTCCGAGAGTTAGTGGTGGAGGATAGGAGGGTGAGCGACAGGTTGATGAGCATTAAGCTAGTCGTTGGGGGTTTTACTTTAAATGTGATTAGTGCATACACGCCCCAAGTGGGCTTGGACAAGGAGGTTAAGAGGTGCTTCTGGGAGGACTTCCATGAGGTTGTGCGTGGTATCCCGCACACTGAGAAGCTTTTCATAGGAGGAGATTTCAATGGCCACATTGGGGCAGCATTTAAAGGTTACGATGACGTGCATGGAGGCTTTGGTTTCGGAGTTAGGAACGGAGGAGGAACTTCGCTATTGAATTTTGCAAAGGCGTTTGATTTGGTGATAGCTAACTCGAGTTTCCTGAAAAAGGAGGAGCATTTGGTTACTTTTCAGAGTTCGGCAGCAAAGACTCAGATTGACTATCTACTCTTCAGAAAATCTGATAAAAGCCTGTGCGTGCGCGGACTGCAAAGTCATCCTGAGTGAGAACCTCACGACCCAGTATAGGCTCCTGGTCGTGGATTTGGAGATTATGAGGAAGCAAAGAAATAGGGTTGCGTATGGTCTTCCTAGGATCAAGTAGGGAGCTCTGACACAGTAGTTGAGGGATAAGTTGCTAGCTATGGGGTAGTGGGACGTGAGTGGTATGTAGACAGCGACTACGAATTGCATTAGGGAAGCTGCTAGGGAGGTATTGGGGGTCTCGAAAGGCCTATCTAATGGCCGCAAAACGGACTGGTGGTGGAGCACTGAGGTCCAAGGTAAAGTGGAAGCCAAGAAAGCAACTTATTTGAAGCTGTTGGAGAGCGTGGACGAGGAGGAGAAGAGGACGAACAAGGAGCGGTATAAGGTGGCCAAAAAGTAAGCTAAGTTAGCAGTTACTGCAGCTAAGACTGCAGCGTTTGAGCGTCTCTATAAAGAACTTGGAGGCAAGGGAGGGAACAAGAAGTTGTACAGGCTAGCCAAGGTTCGAGAAAAGAAGACCTGTGACCTGGACCAAGTGAAGTGTGTCAAGGATGAGAAAGATAGAGTGTTGTTGAACGACGCACTAATTCAACAGAGATGGCAGACTTACAGAAGCTATTCACCTTATTAGGAGGTTCATGGAGCAGTATAGAGAGAAAAAGGAATTTACATATAGTGTTCATCGACTTAGAAAAGGCTTACGATAAAGTGTCCAGGGAGGTGATGTGGAGATGTTTGGAGGCTAGAGGCATTCCTATTGCATACATAAGGACTATTAAGGACATGTACGTTGCTGCTAAGACTCAAGTGAGCACAGTGAGAGGGAACTCAAAACACTTCCCGATTGTGATGGGTTGCATCAGGGGTCAGGCCTCAGCCCATTTCTGTTTGCCGTGGCGATCGACGCGCTGACGCGTCACATTCAAGGGGAGGTGTCATGGTGCATGTTATTTGCAGATGATATTGTACTGATAGACGAGACGCGATATGGTGTTAACGATAGGTTAGAGATTTGGAGACAGACCCAGGAGTCTAAAGGTTTCAAGTTGAGAAGGACCAAAATAGAATACTTGGAGTGCAAGTTTAGTGGCGCGACTCAAGAAGTGGATGTGAGGCTTGATTCACAAGTCATCCCTATGAGAGAAAGTTTCAAGTACCTTGGGTCTATTATACAAGGAAATGGGGAGATCGACAAGGATGTCACACACAGGATTGGGACGGGATGGATGAAATAGAGGCTCGCTTCCAGTGTTCTATGTGATAAGAATGTGTCACCAAAACTTAAAGATAAGTTTTATAGAGCAGTAGCCAGACCGACTATGTTATATGGGGAGGAGTGTTGGCCAGTCAAGAACTCACATGTCTAGAAGATGAAGGTGGTTGAGATGGATGAGCGAGCATACCAGGTTAGATAGAATTAGAAATGAAGTTATCGGGGACAAGGTGGGTGTGACCCATGTGGAGGAAAAGATGTGGGAGGCGAGACTTAGATAGTTCGAGTATGTGAAGAGGAGAGGCATTGATGCTCCGGTGAGGAGGTGTGAGAAGCTAGCATTAGAGGGCCAACGAAGAGGTATAGGCAAGCCGAAAAAGTATTAGGAAAAGGTGATTAGGCAAGATATGGTGTAGCTCCAGCTTACTAAGGACATGACCATGGATAAGAAAGTGTGGAGGTTGAGAAAAAAGGTAAAGGGTTAGGTAACCCAGTGTAGTCCTTGTTTGTAACAGTGGCTTTGACACACCACTTAATGTCTTTTGAGTATTTTTGTATTCCTATATTTCTGTTACTACTTGTTTTTTGCTTCGGTTTTCTACTTGCATTACCTAGTGCTAGTTTTGAATTTTCGCTTCGGTTGTCAGATCGATTTGCTTATTTTGCCTCTCCCCTTTCCCTTACTGAGCTGAGGGGCTACCGGAAACAGCTTTTATGCCTTCTTAAAGGAGGGGTAAGGTATGCATACACTCGACCCTCCGCAAATCCTACTTCTGGGACTATACTGGCTATGTTGTTATAATTTTTATGTAATCAGGACCTTGTACAAAATGCATATGACATTATCAACCTGATGCACGATTTGTATAGTTTTTTCACAAGCACAATCTTTGTGATGTTTTGATTCCAATAGATTCTTACTCTTATCAAAGAAACCTAAAAGCCTTCTTATGATATGGCTATGGAGATATGGCGATGAACAAGGAGCACGCTGGAAGGAAATTATCAAAGCAAAGCAGGTTGAGCGATGTCACTGGAGCACTAAAGTGAATTCAGCATCATATGGTGTTGGAGCCTGGAAGCATATTAGCAAACTATGGCAGGAATCGTTTCTGATGTGTCCTTTGAAGTGGTAGATGGATGCTAGTAAATAGTTAAATACCAACATACTTACCAGGTAAGTTCTGTTTCATACCAAGAGAACCACATAATTCTGCAAATTTGTCATGCTTAGCAACAATCTCCAGCAGGATCATAAGATCATCTACCTTAAAGGAAGAAGCCAAATTGTACGCAGCCAAAAGATACAAGAACCCCAAGATCTCGTCTTGGTTCCCTTTTGTCACCTTCATCTTAACCTTCCAATCCCTTGCAATATTTCTTGCTACTCTCCTCACAAAACCCCGAATCTCTGGTGAAACCCTAATTAACTGCTCTAACAGCAGAATGCAGCTCCGTCGGGCAACACTGCCCTCAAACTCTGTTTCTCCCTTTCTCAAATGGGGAGGATAGAAACCTTCCATTGCATCAAGAACCAGTTGTGCAGGGTCAGGAGACATCTGAAGAGCCTTAAAAACCTCATCAGACATCAAATCCAGCTCCTTCTCATGCTCATTTAAGAATATCTGCAACCTCTTTCCATCCATTATCACAACAAAACTTGTAACAGTAGAATTACCTACAATAGCATTGACCCTGTCCAGTGCTACTTCTTCCGCAGGCTCTGACTTTATGTGCGCATTAGGAATAGCATTCAACTGCTTCTCTTTCTCTCCGAGCTCTTTACACCTATCCTCAAAATGTTTCTCCCTTGATTCAAGCTCTTCTAATCTATCCTTAACCCTTTCCTCTCTAAGTATAACTTCTTTCATGCGTTGCTCAAAAAGTCCCTGCTCTGCCAGGAATATTTTCTTTTCTGATTGAAAGCCCTCATAGTTTTTTTTTTGCAAATTCCTCTACTGAATCCAGTTTCTTCTCCTTTGAATTAAGTTCTTCAAACCGCTGCTTATATGCTTCTTGAAATGAATCAAGCTCTCTCTCCCTCAAATTCAGTCTCTCGTTGAATGACTTCAAGTGTTCCTCGTGGAGTTCAAGTTTCTTCTTCATTACATCATGAAATTTCTCCTTGTGCTCAAGTTCCTTCTTCATTGAGGACAAGAAGTCCTCCTTAGATTCAAGTTGCTTCCTAAGAGCAATCAAGTTATCTGCTTCAGCTTTGAATTCCTTCTTCACTGACTCGAATTCATTCTCCTTCTCCCTCAGCTCCTTTTTGACAAAATCCAAGTTTTTTTCCTTTTCTTTAAGTTCCTTCATCACAATATCTAAGTTACTTTCCTTCAATCCCAATTCTTTCTTCATATTATCCAACATATTTTCCTTGACAGAAAGTTCCTTCTTCACCGCATCCACATTAATTTCCTCCTCCCTTAGATCCTTTTTAACAAAATCTAAATTTTTTTCCTTCTCTTTAAGTTCCTTCATCACAATATCTAAGTTACTTCCCTTCAATCGCAGTTCTTTCTTCATACTATCCAACATGTTTTCCTTATAAGTAAGTTCCTTCTTCAAAGAATCCAAGTTAGTTTCCTTCTCCCTTAGTTCCTTTTTTGCATGTACCAATTTTTTTTCATTTTCTCTAAGTTCCTTCTCCAAATAGTCTAAGTTACTTTCCTTCACTCTTAATACTTTCTTCACACCTTCCAACCTGTTTTCCCTAACAGCAAGTTCCTTGTTCACAGATTCCACGTTATTTTCCTTTTCTCCAAGTTCTTTCTTCAAAATCTCCAATTTACTTTCCTCACCTCTTACTTCTTTCTGCATACTATCCAACCTATTTTCCTTGACAGCAAGTTCCTTGTTCATAGATTCCAAGTTATTTTCCTTTTCTCTAAGTTCTTTCTTCATTATCTCCAATTTACTTTCCTTCAGTCTTACTTCTTTCATCACACCATCCAACCTACTTTCCTTAACAGCAAGAGCCTTCTTCAGAGGTTCCAAGTTATTTTCATTCTCCCTTAGTTCCTTTTTCACAGATTGCAAGTTATTTTCATTCTCCCTTAGTTCCTTTTTCACATAATCCAAGTTATTCTCCTTCACCCTCAGTTCTTTCTTCACATTATCCAACTTACATTCCTTTATCACCAGCTCTTTATTTAAAGATTCCAACCCCATTTCTCTATCCTCAAGTTCCTTCTTCATGAACTGCAAATTATGTTCCTTGACTTGAATTTCTTCCATCCTTTCAGCCAATTCTTGATCTTTCAACTCAAGAGCATGTGTTTCATGGTGAATCCAACTCTGAATCCTATTCAAATCCTTCTCTTTCAACCTAATTTCAATTAATTTTTCCTCCACATCGCCTGTTTGTTTCCGCTCGAATTCAACCTCATCCCAAAGCCTTTCCACCACCTTCTCCTGATCATTCAGCTTCTCCTCCCTTAACTTCACAGTCTCAGCAAACCCTTTTCGTGCCAAACTCAAATCCTTCCACTTCGATTCCAATTCCTCCTCTTTCCTCTCAACTTCTTCGCGTTTTCGTTCAACTGATTCCCTAATAGCATTGAGTTCCTTCAAGCTCTCCGCCGCTGATTCTTGAACTGATCCTAAATGCATCTCCGATGATTCCATCTCATTGAAGCATTCCTTCAAACAGTTGCTGGACAATTCTAAGTCCTTCTCAAAAGTTCCCCATTCTGAAACTAAATTAAATATTTTTTGCCTTAACTCCACCGTTTTCTCCTCGTTGTTATGCAACGCTTCCGATATCTTTTCCAGTACACCCATATTGCTTCACCAACATACATACAAACCAAAAAAAGACAAATATTTAACAGTTAATACAGTACAGAGAGGGGGAGGGGGGGAAGTCAGAATTTAGAGTATAATAGCAGTCAACAAGAGTGCCGAAACAGAGAATTTTGTTTGAAAACTGAGATTTTGGAAGCATGAAAACTTCTATGGGAAGTTAAAAGTTACAGTAGTAGGGTTCGTAGAGAATACTAAAACAAAATGGAACTGGAAAAGGGAAAAGGAAGTTTCCGCTTCTAATCTAAAAGGGTGAAGAGATACATACTGATTCCAGCTATTTTACAATAGACGTGGGTCCCCCTGTCATACTTTTCGCTTTCTCCTGTTTTCCTTTTTGTGTTTTTTTTTAATTCCTCTTCAAAATAGTATCGAGTTTAGAAGCCTGTCGTATTACAAAACTGTTATAAATATATATTATATTATGGATGTTCATTTAGTACTCCGTTATAAATAAGATTCCTGAAGAAACTTATCCATATGAGATTGCGCCGTAAATATGTTTATGTATTTAGTACTCTATTAGAAATAAGCCTCCTGAAGAAGCTTATCTTTTCGGTACTCCGTTATGGATATATATTACTCATGGTAGAAGATTATCTATATCTGGCACAACATCTTAGAGTAGCAGCTTACACAGCAGTTTCTTTTCTTCTATAAATAAAGGAGAATGCAGTTCATTATGTACATAAGTTTGAAGTTTGAATAATATATCAGTTTCTCTCTATACTTGTCTTTACTTTACTATCTTTATTTAATAACACGTTATCAGCACGAGACTCTGCCATCTCAAGAAAATACTTTGAAAGTATCAGAGGTACGAACTTTCTTTTTCTAAATAATGTCAAATCTTTCTAAACTTGAGTTTGTAGCCCTGGATATATCGGGCAAAAGATACATGTCTTGGGTGCTTGATGCCGAAATTCATCTTGATGCGATGGGTCTAGCAGACATCATCAAAGATAAAAATCAGGCATCAAACCAAGATCGTGCCAAAGCAATGATATTCCTACGCCATCACCTTGATGAGGGCCTGAAAATGGAATATCCTACTGTTAAAGATCCAGTCATACTGTGGAATAATTTAAAAGATAGATATGACCACCTGAAGATGGTCGTTCTTCCACGGGCACATTATGATTGGACTCATCTAAGGCTACAAGATTTTAAATCTATCAGTGAGTATAATTCTGCTATGTTCAGAATTATTTCCCAATTGAAACTATGTGGTGACAATATTACTGATCATGATATGTTGGAGAAAAATTTTACCACTTTCATGCCTCGAATATGCTCCTGCAGCAGCAATATCGAGAGATGGGATTCAAAAAGTATTCTCAACTTATCTCACATCTTCTTGTAGCCGAGCAACATAATGGGCTATTAATGAAAAACCATGAAAGTCGACCTACTAGTTCTTGTCCATTCCCTGAAGTGAATGAGACGAACTTCCACCAAGCTAAGCGTAGAAGAGGACGTGGCCCCAGTCGTGGTCATGGTCGTGGCCGGGGAGGAAACTCTAATCGTGGTAATAACAATGCACCAAAGAACCATCCTTACCACCGGCAGTGGAAAATGAAGGAACAAAAGCATGAAGCGGTGCAAGCAGCAAAGCCAGAAAATGCATGTTATAGATGTGGAGGAAAAGAGCACTGGTCACGTACATGTCGTACGCCCAAGCACCTGGTTGAGCTGTATCAAGCCTCCCTAAAGAAGACAGAGAAAAATGTTGAAGCAAATTTTATTTCTGAAGATAATTAAGACTTCATGCATTTGGATGTAGCTGATTATTTTGCACTCCCAGAAAGAGAAATAAGTCATGTGATTGGTAGTAATATGTAGAAATGTAAATATTTTAATTTTTGTTGTTTGTAGTAGATAGTATGGTTATGTAATTGTTGTACATAAATAAAAGTTATGCTTTGAAAATAATGTTTACTATCATATTAATTTTGTTTATGTCATTTTGAAGAATATGGATAATCCTCAAATTATGTTTGGATCAAAGACCAATCATGAAGATATTTGTGTAATTGATAATGGAACAACTCATGCCATATTCAAAGATCAGAAATACTTTTCTTATTTGCATAAGGAAAAAGCAAATGTTTCCAAGATTTCTGGTAATATAAGTTTGATTGAAGGCTCCGGAAGAGCCACTGTATTTCTGTCTAAGGGAACAAAACTTATTATCAATAATGCATTGTTCTCCTCCAAGTCCCGAAGAAACTTGTTGAGTTTTATAGATATCCGCCGAAATGAGTATCATGTTGAGACAATAGATGAAATAAACGTGGAATATCTTTGTATTACAAAGAATATTTCTGGCTAGAAATGCATTGTAGAAAAGTTACCAACTTTATCTTCTGGCTTATACTATTCAAAGATTAGTACAGTTGAAGCACACTCTATCGTAAACCAAAAGTTTACTGATTCAAATACTTTTGTGCTTTGGCATAGTCGTTTGGGCCATCCTGAATCAATAATGATGAGACGAATTACTGAAAATTCGAGTGGGCATCCATTAAAGAACCTGAAGATTCTTACAAATGATGATTTTTTTTTTGTGATGCTTGTTATCAAGGAATGATCACTAGACCATCACCAATAAGGTTGGCATTGAGTCCCCTGCCTTTTTAGAACGTATACATGGGGATATATGTGGACCTATTCACCCACCAAGTGGGCTGTTTAGATATTTTATGGTCCTAATAGATGCATCTTCAATATGGTCTCATGTGTGCCTACTATCATCTCGCAACCTGGCGTTTGCAAAGTTATTAGCCCAAATAATTCGATTAAAGGTACAATTCCCAGATTATCCTATAAAGGCTATTCGCCTTGATAATGCTGGAGAATTCTCATCTCAAGTTTTTGATAATTATTGCCTATCAGTTGGAATAAAAGTTGAACATCATGTAGCTTATGTTCATACTCAAAATGGCCTTGCAGATTCATTTATTAAACGGCTGCAATTGATAGCAAGACCACTACTTATGAAAATAAAATTGCCCACTATTGTTTGGGGTCATGCTTTCTTGCACGCAGCATCACTTATCCGTCTCAGACCAACACATTATAATAAATATTCTCCGTCATAATTAGTTTTTGGTCATGAACCAAATATTGCCCATCTACAAATTTTTGGATGTGCTGTATATGTGCCAGTAACACCACCACAGCGCAGTAAGATGGGCCCCCAAAGAAGGTTAGGAATATATATTGGGTTTTAATCACCCTCTATTATTCGCTATCTTGAACCATTGGCGGGAGATTTATTTACTGCTCGATTTGCAGATTGTCGATTTGATGAAACAAATTTCTCATAATTAGGGGCAGAGAAAAAGGAAATCAAAAGATAAATTGTGTGAAAAGTTTCATCATTATCTCACTTTGATCCACGTACCCCTACATGTAATAAGGAGGTCCAAAAGATTATCCATTTATAAAATATAGCAAATCAAATGCAAGACACATTTACTGATTTGAAAAGGATAACTAAGTTGCATATCCCTACAGAGAATGTACCTATCCGAATTGATGTCCCAACAGGACCATCTACTAGCATGAGAGCTAGTGAACCTAAAGTACGCCTGAAGCGTGGTAGACCTTTGGGTTCTAAGGATCGAAATCCTAGAAAAAGAAAATCGACAAATGATCAAAATAATATTATGAAGGGATCTCCTGAAGAGACCCAAGATCTGATTAGTTCTGAGATTCCTGAAGAAATCAATGAACCCGATACTCAAGTGAGTGAGGAACTTTTAATAAGTTCTACTGGTGATGGGATTAATTTAAATCGATCTAAAATAGTGGTGGATAATATTTTTGCATATAATGTTGCACTTAACATTATGCAAGATAGTGAGAATCTTGAACCCCGATCTGTCGAAAAATATCGACAAAGATTTGATTGGCCAAAATGGCAAGAGTCAATTCAATCAGAATTGAAGTCACTTGCTAAAAGAGAGGTCTTTGGACCAGTAGTCCAAACACCTCCTGGTATAAAGCCAGTTGGTCATAAATGGGGTTTTGTGCGAAAAAGGAATGATAAAAATGAAGTTGAAAGATACAAGGCTCGCCTTGTTGCACAAGGATTCTCACAACGACCTGGAGTCGATTATGAAGAAACATATTCACCAGTTATGGATGCCATAACATTTCGATATCTCATTAGTTTAGCCTTACGTGAAAGGCTTGAAATACATTTAATGGATGTGGTTACAGCTTATCTGTACGGGTCACTTGATAATGAAATTTACATGAAAATCCCTGAAGGATTTAAAATGCCTGAAGCATATTCAAAATCTCGGGAAATGTACTCAATCAGATTATAAAGATTTTTGTACGGTTTAAAGTAATCTGGGCGCATGTGGTATAATCGCCTCAGTGAATATTTGCTGAAAGAGGGTTACATAAATGATGTTATTTGTCCATGTATTTTTATAAAGAAAATAACTTCAGAATTTGTTATACTTGTTGTTTATGTTGATGACATAAATCTTGTTGGAACTTTAGAAAAGCTCCAAAAGGCAATTAAATATCCTAAGAAAGAATTTTGAGATGAAAGATCTTGAAAAGACAAAACTTTGTCTTGGTCTGCAAATTGAATATTTAGCAAACGAGATCTTTATCCATCAATATGCCTATACAAAAAGGGTCTTAAAACGCTTTTACATGGACAAAGCGCACTCATTGAGTACACCAATGGTTGTTCGATCACTTGAAGTGAATACAGATTTGTTCCGACCTCCCGAAGAAGATGAGGAACTCCTTGGTCCTGAAGTACTCTATCTCAGTGCAATTGGTGCACTAATGTATCTTGCTAATGCTACAAGGCCTGACATAACATTTTCTGTTAATTTACTAGTAAGATATAGTTCTTCTCCTACACGAAGACATTGGAACGAGATTAAGCATATATTGCGATTTTTAAAGGGAACTCTTGATATGGGTTTGTTTTATGCTAACTGTTGGTTATGTAGATGCAAGTTATTTATCTGATCCCCATAAAGCTAGATCTCAAACCGGGTACATTTTTATATGTGGAGGTACTATCATAGCATGGCGCTCCACAAAGTAATTTATTGTTGCTACTTCTTCAAAGCAATCTGGGCGCATGTGGTATAATCACCTCAGTGAATATTTGCTGAAAGAGGGTTACATAAATGATGTTATTTGTCCATGTATTTTTATAAAGAAAATGGATTCAGAATTTTGTTATACTTGTTGTTTATGTTGATGACATAAATCTTGTTGGAACTTCAAAAGATCTCCAAAAGACAATTGAATATCTTAAGAAAAAATTTGAGATGAAAGATCTTGGAAAGACGAAACTTTGTCTTGGTCTGCAAATTAAACATTTAGCAAACGAGATCTTTATCCATCAATCTGCCTATATAAAAAGGGTCTTAAAACACTTTTACAAGGACAAAGCGCACCCATTGAGTACACCAATGGTTGTTCGATCACTTAAAGTGAATAAAGATTTGTTCCGACCTCCAGGAGAGGATGAGGAACTCCTTGGTCCCGAAGTGCCCTATCTCAATGCAATTGGTGCACTAATGTATCTTGCTAATGCTACAAGGCCTGACATAGCATTTTCTGTTAATTTACTAGCAAAATATAGTTCTTCTCCTACACGGAGACATTGGAATGTGATTAAGCATATATTGCGATATTTAAAGGGAATTCTTGATATGAGTTTGTTTTATGCTAACAAAGATAGTGCAGATCTTGTTGGTTATGCATATGCATGTTATTTATCTGATCCCCATAAAGCTAGATTTCAAACCGGGTACGTTTTTACATGTGGAGGTACTATCATATCATGGCGCTCCACAAAGCAATCTATTGTTTCTACTTCTTCAAATCATGCTGAAATAATAGCTATTCATGAAGCAAATAGGGAACGCGTATGGTTGAGATCAATAATTCATTTTATTCGAGAAAAATGTGGTTTGGAATGTGAGAAAAGACCCACAATTTTATATGAAGACAATGATGCATGCATAGCCCAATTGAAGAGAGGATTTATAAAAGGAGATAGAACGAAGCACATTTCACCAAAATTATTCTACACACATGATCTTAAGAAAAATGGTGACATTGATGTGCAACAAATCTGTTCAAGTGACAATCCGGCAGATTTATTCACTAAATCTTTACCAACTTCAACTTTTAAGAAGATGGTATACAAGATTGGAATGCGGAGACTTAAATATTTGAAACAAGGTTTTCATCAGGGGGAGTAAAATACGCGATGTACTCTTTTTTCCTTACTAAGGTTTTTTCCCACAAGGTTTTCTTTATAAGATTTTTAATGAGGCAGCTAGCAATGCGTATTACTAAATATGTGTACTCTTTTTCCTTCACTAGGATTTTTTCCCACAGGGTTTTTTCCTAGTAAGGTTTTAACGAGCCACATTATCTTTTAATGAATATCCAAGGGGCAGTGTTATAAATATATTATATTATGGATGTTCATTTAGTATTCCGTTGTAAATAAGCTTCCTGAAGAAGCTTATCCATATGGGACTCCGCCGTAAATATGTTTATCTATTTAGTACTCTATTGGAAATAAGCCTCCTGAAGAAGCTTATCCTTTCGGTACTCCGTTATGAATAAATATTACCCATGGTAGAAGATTATCTATATCTGGCACAACAACTTACACATCAGCTTGCAGTAGCAACTTACAAGCAGTTTACACAGCAGCTTGCAGTAGCAGCTTACACAACAACTTCCTTTCTTCTATAAATAGAGGAGAATTCAGTTCATTATGTACATAAGTTTGAAGTTTGAATAATATATCAGTTTCTCTCTATACTTGTCTTTACTTTACTGTCTTTATTTTATAACACGTTATCAGCACGAGACTCTGCCATCTCGAGAAAATACTTTGAAAGTATCAGAGGTACGAACTATTGCATTAATATTTGTATTATTTATATAACTCGTACAACTCGTTTGATTTGATAATAGAAGAACAACAACATACCCAGTATTATCCCACATCGTAGGGTCTGGAGAGGCTCAAGAAAGCTGGTATTAGAAGAAATCGTGTTTAATTTGTATTTTAAATTTTGAATAGCTAATTAGATAAAATATTTCTGTACCCAATTTAACAAGGAATAAACGTACTTTTTCTTTTCCTCAAAATATTAGGATTGGACTTTCTCACCTTCCAATTGAATTGTACGACCTCAAATTTTTAACAAGTATCTCTTGGACTTCAATTAAAATAAATGATCATTTTTCTCTTTATTCATAATTTACTTTCAATCCATTAATAAGAGATTACACAAGTATCACCAAACCTTAGGAAGCTCACACAATTTTTTTTCTAAATTTTCTGGATTCATGCATATCACAAATTACAAAAGCTCATAATAGTAATTTAAAACAAAGTTGGAAATATATCAGTGTAATTTGCCCTCTAGGCACTAATCTCAACTTCCTGGATACAATAACTACATAACTAACATGAATATTCTATTTATTCAGTGTTCAAACTTGGAACTTCATGTAATGTGAAGGGGCTGCTCAAGTACATTCACAAGAATGGTAAAAAAACTCCTAACAAATTAATTTGAATACATCATGATTCCGGTCCAACTGTGGAAAAGGTAAACGCTTGTTGCAAAAACTTTTCTGCACGAATCAGTGCCAGAACATGAGGAAAGCGCTCCCATGATCAAGCAAAAAGTTGATTAGATAAGAGCTGCAACACCAAATTGTTGCATCTCTCTAAGCCTCCAAATAGGGTGGATAGCTCCTTCTCCGAGTTCTTCTGCTTCTACTAGTTGCATAGCCCAAGCGTAGTATACAGTGTGTATTGTATCCTAAACACAGCAAGAAATTTTGGCCATACCAGGGTTAAAAATCAGATTCTGAAGTCATAGCTTTGATGATGAGTTACTGCAGATTGATCTATAGCAGATTCCAGTGTATCAGAAAAAAATGTTAAAATTAAATTGATCTATATGCAAAGGTGGACTTGTACAGATAATTTACCATAGAAAAACAAAGATGTTTCAACAAACGAATCTTGTCTAATGAATAAGCTTTTTAAGTCATCAAATTCAGAAATTCTTGATCGCTGCTTGTTATCAGCGGTAAAGTTGTCTCGGCGTGACCTATAGGTCACGGGTTCGCGCCGTAGAAGAAGCCACTAATGCTTGCATTAGGGTAGGCCCCCTTGGGTGCGGCCCTTCCCCGGATCTTGCACGAATGCGGGATGCTTTGTGCATCGGGCTGCTATTTTTTTTTTACTTGTCAACATCTTTAGTTTACATGTGGTAACGTGCTTTCACTTATGATGATCACACTAGTTAACATAGAAAAATGACAATTTGGCCACAGGGATTGAATAAGGCAAATTTGACATCAAGAAGTTTGTGCATGATGCAATTCGATACGAAATACCAAATTGACCAGCAGGGTCAATTAACTGAATAGTCAATGTAGGACATGAGAATAACAATATAGAAAAGGGGATAAAACTTACCTTTCCCCCTTCTTTAATTGAACCAAGTTTATCACGTATGCAGTAGACCTGTTGCGTTTGGAACTGTGAAAATTAACCAAGATTACTATCAGGGTTTCTCCATCATTCACATACACTATATGCTTAAAGTCATTGTTAGGTACAAAACCCTTTCAAGAGGTGCATTGGTCCAGACATCAAAAAAATGAGGAAAGATGCTTGCCGCCAACATGATTATGTGACTGTACATCAAAAAAGAATAAGGAGAGATACTTACCGCCAAAATGATTATGGGACTGTCTCCCATCATTTTTGTCTCCCGTACTTCAACATCCGAAATATGCAAAATCTGCATGAATAAGAGAGAGAAAGAGAGGTTAACCATATAGTAGTATGGATAGAAGCACAGAAATATAAAAGTTGCATCTGTCCAACACCACCCTTTTCTTTTGGGAAGGGGGAAGAGCGGAAACTCATTTTCAGTAGGGTTATGAGATTCCTAGTAGCACGGGGAGAAACCACAGGAGAGGAAAACGGAAGCTTGATACTAGAGAAACCAATTAGTACTGAACTCAAGCTATTCAACCCCCTTGATGTAGTATACCATGGGATGCAAAATGAGAGGTCACAAGTTTCATGCAGAATTTCCAGTTTTAGCATCTTTCCGACGGCGAAAAGTGGAAATCTGGGATGACTTCAAATCAAGGCCACTGGACTATTGCAGAAATGCAGTATCCAATACTTAGATCAAGATCAATAAGAAACAGTAAACAGCAGTACGCAGAGTGAGCAAAAACTGTTAACTAATGACGGCCTATAACCTCCAAAGAAACAAAAATAGAGCATATAAAAAAACAAAAAAAATGGCACCCTACAAAGTTCTAGATTTGTTGAACAGGTTTCATGACAGAAGTCAGATAATTCTAGTCAAGGATAAGTGCATGGATCATGAGCATAAATCATCTACAGCAGTAAGAAAAGTGTCTCAAATATTTTTAAATTCCCAAAAAATTCTAGTTCTATTAAATTTTACTAGCTTTTTGTCTTGTCTGACATGCTCATAGAAATCTATGAGAATGGATTTGTAACACAGAAAGTTTGAGCAGAGGAGCACACTTCATTTATTGTTAATACAATAACTTGCATTTTTCTTACCTTGTTATCAAAAATGATACCCTGGCTATCAAAAGCTTGATGCTCTGCTTTACACCGCTCAATTACCTCATTGCTGCAATATTTCTTCAACGCCTCTGTATCTCCCTAACGACCCAGAAAGCAAGATATCGTTGAAAGAAGATGAAAAACGTAAAATATCAAGTATATCAAGATGAAAAGATTCAATTAGTAAAAGACAATATTGTGCTTGGTTCAAGGAAGGAAAAGGGAGGGTAAGGCAAAAAGATGGATCTATTGATTTACTCCTGAAGTATTTATCTGTCCCTTGAGAGTATATTAAACCTGTCTGACGGGTCGGGATGGCCCGGTTCCAGACCGGCCCGGTGGTAAAGGGGCCGGACAGGGGTGGGCTTACCGTTTAACCGGCCTGTGCCGGTGGGGTTTTGGATACAGGTTAACCGGACCGGTTAAAACCGGTAATGTCTTGTCAAATTTGAACCGGTGGACCAGAGGACTTTTGAAATATGATAGTACTGGAGGACTTTTGAAATATGATAAAATAAAGGACCATGAGGAGTTAGCAAAAATGATTGCATTGGGTTGTCTACCTTTTTTTTTTTGCTTCTTCATCATATTTTGTTATTTATATTCAAAGGATTTATAATCCTTTATTTAAAGGTATCCCCAGAAGTACTTGTAGATCTGATATCTTTAGGCTTCATGACTATATCAGACATAAATACGTTATTTGTTTGACCACCTTCCTTGTAAAGTTTCTCTAACTTCTGATATTGGTCATGCTGTTAATGGAAATGATTATTTGACAATTACATGTCACTGGATTAAGGGTGGCAAGTGGGCCGGTCCCGGGCCTAAACGGGCCAAACGGTCCCGAGCTAAACTTTCTTTTTGTAGGGACCGGCCCGGGACCAGTTAGTCCCGGGCTAAACGGTCCCAGCCCGCGGGCTAAATGGGCTAAGTGGGCCCAACAGATTTTAAAAAAATAAAAAAATAAATAGATATTAGAGACAAAAGGATGCTAAAAAAAATATCTAAGGCAATGCTTTGTAAATTTTATTATGGAATTGTGACCTAAATTTTATTTAACATCCTAAATTTTAATATTCAATATTTAATATCGAATATAACTTTTATATTTTCATATTTAATATTAAATATTCACTATACTATACTATATATACATCTTATATCGAATATAACTTATATATATACTATACTATACGTACATCTTATATAGCTTATATACTATACACTTAGTGTATATAGTATATATATATAAGTTATATTCGATATAAGATGTATATATAGTATAGTGTATATATATATAAGCTATATTTGATATTAAATATTGAATATTAAAATTTAGGATGTTAAATAAAATTTATATATATATACTAAGTGTATAGTATATAAGCTTATATAAGATGTACGTATAGTTTTTTTTTTTTGATTTTGCATCGGGTGTCCGAGTCTCTTTGAGCCCCGACTAATCCCGGGGGTGCACAGGCCCTCGGCAAGGAGTTTCCCGCAAGTGCACCACGGTTAATTCAGGTTTTACCCAGTCCGATGGCCCTCAGAAATTGTTTGCACCCAGTGGGTTTCGAACTTGAGACCTTGAAAGGAAGCAAACCCCAAGGCTCAAGTCAATTGCCACCAGGCCAACCCCTGAGGGTTAAGATGTACGTATAGTATATACATATAAGCTATATATACATCTTATATAAGATGTATATATAGTATAGTATATATACTAAATGTATAATATATAAGCTATATATATATATATATATATCGAATATAGCTTATATATTATACACTTAGTAACAATAAAGTAAGCAATATTAGCAATTATAGAAGAAAATTAGAGAGATTGTGATAGATTAATGATTTTGTAAGAAAAATGAAAGAATGAGGGGGTATTTATAGTTGAAAATAGGGAAAAAAATATAATTATAAAAAGTTTGGGGTTAAAACAAAGTTGGGGGGTTAAATAGCTATTTTATAAATAACCAACGACTATTTTTGACAGCCCAATGGCTATATTTTTTTTAAAATATAGTCGTTGGGACCGTTTGGCCCGCTAAGGGACCGGGCCGATCCAAATGGTCACGGGCCTGGCGGGCCCAAAGCACAGGAACGGCCCACGAGACCGGCCCACTAAAATCGGGCCTAACGGTCCTGGCCCGTTTAGCCTGCGGTCCCGGACCGGCCCACTTGCCAGCCTTACACTGGATAGATGATAATTTTTGTATGCAAAAACGAATTATCGCTTTTAAATATGATGAAGATAAGAGTCATATTGTTGTTTTTATAAGTACTACTATTTGCGAAGTTGTTGCATTTTACAATCATAATAAAAAAGTATTGTGTATGTCTTTTGATAATGCTTCTAACAATAATGATGTTATTTCACTATTAAAACTGCATTTGCAACCACCACTTGATGATATCTTTCATGTTAGGTGTGCATGTCATGTATATAATTTAATTGTTAAAAATAGTCTTGATTTATTTTCGACTGAGATTACTCATGCTAGAAGAGCAGTTGGTGTTATTCAAGGAAATAATAAACAATCTAGAATTAAGGAATTTAAGGCTAAGTGTACCGAACATAACTTTAACCCCGGATTCATGCCAGATGAAATTGTTACTAGGTGGAACTATACATACTTATTTTTAAGATGTTGCTACAAATATAGATTGCCTATAACTGAAGTTGCTAATGCACATTGTACTGATCCAACCCATATGTTAACAATTCATACTTGGGAGGCCATGAATGATGTTAAATTTTTACATAAATTTTATATAGCTACTGTTGAGTTTTCATGAGCTTATTACCCTACTGTTACTATGGTTTTAGTATATATAGCTGAAATTTCTCTTCTACTCTCTGATTTCAAGAAGAAAGAAAAATATAAGGATGCTGTTGAAAAAATGCAAGCAAAATTCAAAAAAAAAAAAATCTTTCCAATTCCTCCTATTTACTTAATTGGTGTTGTTTTAAATTCTTCTATTAAGATGTCTAATTGTCACCAATTAATCAGTGCTTTAGATACTTAAATGGAGATTGGACCAACTAAAACCCTAAATATATATTCTTGTATGAACAAGCTAAATGATTATTTACAACAATAATATCATTATTATGCAAATTTAATTGACAATGCTGCTAATGGTGTAGGAAATGTTAATCCCACTTTTCATTGTACTGCTTCTACTTCAACATCTGCTACTATGGATGAAGAGAGGACCTTGATGGTTTTAATATTTGGTCTACATTTCCTTCCACTCAAATCAGTAGCAGGAACATTGATGAACTTCAATTCTACTTGCAAAAGCAAACGGAGCCTCGCACAAAGGAATTTTCACCGTTGGTATGAAAATTAAAAGCAATTTCCTGTTCTTTCGGCAATGGCTCGAGAATTTCAACCGTTGCATCAGAGAGCGCATTTAGTCAAGACAACAGCTACGAGACACCCGTAACTCATTGCAAGCAATGCTTTGGAAGTTCTAGTATGTTTGGAGCGAAGAAATCAAGGACGTGAAGATGTTGATAAACCAAAAGACGAGGAACTTGAAAATATATTAACAAATGGTAACCCATCTGAATTCAACACTCCAGAAGATGGCCAAGAAGTTCATATTGACTATGAAGAACTTACTAGGGCAATGCAAAACCTTTGAAGTTTGAAGACTATATTTAATAATTCAAATTTACTCTTTTTTCTTTAATTTAGTTGTTGTAAAATATAAACTTTAATTTGCAAATTTAAATTAAAAAAAGAACTTGCAAATTATAAGTTAATTATTTTTCATGTTCATTGTATTATCTTAAATTCTTAAGGGAAAAGGGTCAAAAATATCCCTCTACTATTCAAAAATGTTCATTTCTACCCTCCGTTATACTTTTGGTCCACAAAAGTCCCCGGCATCATAAAACTTGTGCAAAAATACCACTTTGCCGTTAAGACCCTCCACAATGACGAAATTATCCCACATGGCTTGACATATTGCTGAGGTAAATGCCACATAGAATGCCACCTCATCGCACCTATCCATTTTACCCCTCCTCTACTTTTTTCCCAACCACCACCAACATCACCCCCTCCTTCACCGCACCTATTCTTCCACTACTATCAAACCACTAGTCTTGACCACCATTCTTTCACCAAAAATCAAATTAAATCGAAAGTTTTGATTTTTTTGTAATAGACTAAATCAAACTGAATCAAATTGTTGGCAAGCTTCTTGGAAGAAGTTTTTGATAGACATGATGTACTTAACCACAACTCATATCGTTGCTAAGGTAAATGTGGTTAGTCATAACAAGTTTGATTTTGAGGTGTCATTGTTGAAGAAAGACTTCAGAAACTTTCTGCCCAAGTGAAAATGCCTGCAACTTCAAAATTGCCTTCACTAAACCTCTTCAATCAGCATGTTTCTCTTAAGGGAAACGAGACTAGAGCAAAACTGGGGCAAAAGATTGGATAAAGAAATTCCAATAGATTGTTCTCTTCTCATGCTCTCTGATATAGTTTAGCATTTATAAAGAGATAAAAAAATTAAAATTTTCGATTGAGTCTGATATTTGGTAAAGGAATGATGGTCAAGACTAGTGGTTTTGATGGTGGTGGAAGAATAGGTTCGTGGTGAAGGAGGAGGTGATTTTGGTGGTGGTTGGGTGAAGAGGGAGGTGGTGGTGGAAGAAGTAGGGGAGGGGGGAAAATGGGATAGGTGCGATGAGGTGGCATGCCACATGGCATCCACCTCGGTGATATGTCATGCCTCGTGGAATCATTTTGCCATGGTGGAGCGTCCTAACGGCATAGGGGTATTTTTGCACCAATTTTATAATGTCGGGGGCTTTTGTGAACCAATAGTATAACGGAGGGTATATGTGAACATTTTTGAATAGTAAAAGGGTATTTTTGACCCTTTGCCGAATTCTTAATGAAATATTCAAATTTAAGGCTTTAAAGCCTTTGAATTTTTTATTCAAACATTCTTTTTATAAGTTAGTTTTTAGTGCTTTACATTTTTACTTTATCTTAATATAAATTACGATTGTTATACAAAATGCAATAAAAAAACATAATAATAATAATAACAATAATAAGCCGCCAGGCCTGGTACCGTTCCGGTTCACTTTTCCACCGATAAGACCGGTAATTTAAAATCGGTAGCCGGACCGGTACCGAGACCGGGCGGTCTCATATTCCTCTAGCCCGGACCGGACCGGCCTGGCCCCCTAACACCCATAGGTTATATAGTCAAGACATATACTTTCTCCTCTCTGTCCAACTTCGAAGGGGTTTAAAGCTAGACGTGGAGAGGTTGCACCACTCACTCTTAGTTGTGGACCAAACAAATGACTAACCCATACCCTTCTTTCTGCCTCTCCCATTTTCACCCACACACAAAATATAGTGTAGATGTGTCTATAAGCTTTAATGAACTTGTGCATACTTACTTTGAAGAAAGCTTCAAGAACTGGTCGAATCACTTCTTGAACCTCAGCAACAAATTCAGGTAAAGAGAACAACCTTCACAAAACATATTTCAAATTTCTTAAACAAGCCAAAAATGATAATGGAAAATCAAGCAAAAGAAGGCTGTAATCATACGGATCTCTGCGGCGAATCTCTTTAAATGACATTGCAGCTGGTGATTCTCCCCTCACAGTTTCATTTAAACTGTAACATTAACATGGAAATTATAAGCTGATCTTAAATTGAACTCTACCCGCAACACAGCATTAATATTGGAATGTGTAGTCATACTCTTGGATTTTGTGAACAACGGGATGATCACTTGTTTCCCATCTCTCACGAATATCTTCTGCAATCTGTCATTCGGCACATAAATATTTAAGATAACTTCATATTAAATTAAATCCAGATTTACTACTTCTGCTCTTAGCTAAACGTTTTATGCTAAAGAATATTCACCTATAAACACATTCCATATCACGCCATGCAGATCCTCATTGGATAAAATATAACAGGGGGAAAAAATTAAATGAAAATTATTACCAGCAGAAAAGATAAAATTCTACTGAGAATCAGAAAGTACCTCCTGGCTTCTTGTTACAACAGGTTCACTCATGCCAGTGAAGCGCTTAAAAAGAGGGTGACCTTGCATCTGAGAATAATAAAAACTCATGGAAAACTAAGGATTACAAAAGGTAAAAGACAAGTTCACCTGCATTTCAACAGGGACTAATAAGTAAGAAAATTACTTTATCCTTGAATGCCTCCCATTTCTTATTCCATTTCGATTGCTTTGACGGTAAGACAGCAACATCAGTCCTTGAGCTTCTCTCAAAGTTTGCTGAAGTTTCTTGTGTGGGAGCAGAATATTCGAGGCGCTTTCTCTTACCTGGAGTACCTTTCAACTCATCCAATATGATGCCATATCCCTTCTTGGCTAAGTCAATAGGCTTTGCTTCTTTAATTTTCTGGAAGGCTGGTGACACTTTTGATGATAAGGATGAAGCAGCAGACTTAACCTTGCTATAAACTGATTCTGCACTATCACTGGAACCGGATTGCTGCTGTTCCTGTTGATTTTTTGCTGATGCAGACTCACTACTCTCATGGGTATTTGAACTAGAAGTATGTGAATGACCACTTGATCCTGGAGCTTCTTGCTTCCCCATCCCAAAACTTTCTTTGACCTAAATACAAATCTGGGTTAACTATCATCTCTTTAAAGAGTTGACCATAATTGGGAAATGTGCTAAGAAGAGCTAGGTGAAAATTTACCAACCTCCTCTTTAGTAGCAGAAATTTTTTCCTCCACATTGGAAAAAACCTACAAGATAAATTACATGAACTCAAAAGACAGTGACTAGAACTTAATAGTTTTGAAGGAACTTTCATGATTCGGAGATTGAAAGATCAATATCTTCGTTAGAGTTCTTGGAAAGGAACTCAGCTACCACACAAGAGGAAGATACAATTAGATGGAATAGTGACAGGAAAAAGCTTCACAGGATAACCTAATGTACAAGTCTCATGTTTTGCTGCATAGCAGTGCATGGTGCTTGACACAGGATAACCTATGTAGAAGACTTTATTGCAAATAATAATATTGCTAAATAAAAGGGAAAAAACCCATGTACAAAAGGATCCAGCATGTGTAAGAGATGATACATTTGTGAAACAGACGTTGGAATTGTGAGTCACTACTCACCTATTTATTCACTAGAAGGCTGCGAAGGAATTGTGGGACATGCTTTTCAACTTGTTCTTTACTAAATAAAAGGAAAAAATCCCAATATACAAGAGGATCCAGCATGCGTAAGATATGATACATGTGTAAAAAGAGAAGCGGGAATTGTGAATCACCTATTTATTCACTGGAAGGCTGTAAAGGCGTTGTGGGGCATGTTTTTCAAATTATTTGTAACAGAGGCCATGCACAAATCTCTAAAAGCAGTCTATAGCTGCTGACAGGGAGAAAAAAAGGGAAGCTCAATCGCAAGATAAGGGGAACTGTACTAGCATGTATTATATGGACAAAATGGAGGAGAAAGAAATCAAGGATGTTCTCAAAGTGTTTACACTCCATATATACATTGAAAGCTAAATGACTAGTTAATCTAACTTGGTGGTGCAATTTAAAGTTTGTAAAAGATGTAATGACTGGACTTCATTAGCTCCCTTCATTTTTAAAGGGAGACGGAGGTGCTTTTTTTTTGTTATTGCATTCACTGGATCCCCCTTAACAAAAATTTATTATTTTATCAGAAAAAAGGGCAGCAGATTAACAAGAGTTAACTTGGGATACCATCCAAATACCTAGAAGAAGCTTTGCACAGCCATGAACAGCTGCTAAAACAGTCTTGAAGAAAAACACACGCTTGGCAGCATTCATTTTGGATAATCTCATTCATGATTCAGCAATCAAATATTAGACCAGCACCAGAGAGACTGATGGAGGTTGCACTATTACCTTTTTTGCCGTAGCTTCAGCCTCGGTCCAAACACCATCCACATGCTTGTAAAGCTGCTCAGTTGTCTGCTTCGTTCTGCATTCGCCAGTTCACCATTTCAGGGTCCCCATTGGAAGTTCTGCCAGCCTTGACATACAACAGTATGTCTCAGCCCCTTAAGGAAAAGGCTAAAACTACTATAAAATTATATTTACAGGAAATCTAAAAGACACCTTGTTTTAAGATCTTCCTTCACCCCTTTCAACTCCTCTGCTTTCTCCTTCAGTACCTTGACCGACTGTTTGAATTCTTGATTTCTGCAGCCATAAGCATTGAGGAATAAGCCCAATGACACCCAATAAAGCATTAGAGCAAATAGATAGAAAGGGCGACACAAAAAGTTAAACTTTTACTAGTCATAACATTGAGAAATAATTGCATTCTCTACCTTCTCACTTCTAAAGATACCAACATGTCCCCATAGTCCCATACCACCCACCCCCAAAAAGGGAAAGAAAGAAAAGAAAAAAGAAATGCTCAGAATCAGGTTACTCATACTGCATTTCGACATATCTTCTCAAGAGTTTAGTGCAGCAAAAGTTTAAAACAGTGCACCAAATATGCTCAGGAGAATCAACTACTACTCATTAACAAATCTAGAGTAAAAATTTGCCATCAAAGTGTTCCATATTAATAAAGTGGCACGAGCATAGCAAAATTTGTCCAACAATTGCAACTCCTGGAACGAAATGAAATGAATGAAATTTGAAGAGAGGATTAAGGCTAGGAAGATCATTAATGGCAAAAAAGTGAAATGGAATAAAATATGACAAAAGGAGATAACAATACTATATTGTTCTATAGAATAGTCGATGCTTGTGGGACATAGTCGATGCTTGTGGGACATACAATTACATTGAAAGGATTAAGATTGATGGCTTCAAAGTTTCATAGGAGAGACATTAGAGAGGGAATAATCCTATTAATGCAAGCATTTGTACATTGAGAAGGAGATTTGAAACCACGGCTGGATAAAGTTCCCTTTCGAATTATTAGTTCTGATGAAAGGAAAGCGCTTGCAAGACCTTTTATCATGGATGAAATGATGGGGGAAATGAGGATTTG